>NC_056454.1:42515477-42807427 GCF_018296145.1 Oncorhynchus tshawytscha
CAAAACAGAAATCCCATTATTAAAATTCCTCAAACATACAAGTATTTTACACCATTTTAAAGATAAACTTGTTGTAAATCCAGCCACAGTGTCCGATTTCAAAAAGGCTTTACGACGAAAGCACACCAAACAATTATGTTAGGTCAGTACCTAGTCACAGAAAGCAGAAAGAGATAAAATGAATCACTAACCTTTGATGATCTTCATCAGATGACACTCATAGGACTTCATGTTACACAATACATGTATGTTGTTTGATAAAGTTCATATTTATATCCAAAAATCTGTTTACATTGGCGCATTACGTTCAGTAGTTCCAAAACATCCAGTGATTTTACAGAGAGCCACATCAATTTACAGAAATACATAAACATTGATAAAAGATACAACTGTTATGCATAGAATTTTAGATCCACTTCTCCTTAATGCAACCGCTGTGTCAGATTTCACTTCACGGAAAAAGCACACCATGCAATAATCTGAGTACAGCGCTCAGACAACAAAACAAGCCAAACAGATACCCGCCATGTTGTGGAGTCAACAGAAGTCAGAAATAGCATCATAAATATTCACTTACCTTTGATGATCTTCATCAGAACGTACTCCCAGGAATCCCAGTTCCACAATAAATGTTTGTTTTGTTCAATAAAGTCCATCATTTATGTCCAAATACCTCCTTGTTGTTCGCGCGTTTAGTACACAATCCAAACTCACGAGGCGTGGGCAAGTCCAGGTGAAAGTTCAGACGAAAAGTCATATTACAGTTCGTAGAAACATGTCAAACGAAGTATAGAATCAATCTTTAGGACGTTTTTATCATAAATCTTCAATAATGTTTCAACCAGAGAATTCTTTTGTCTGCAGAAATGAGGGAAATGGAACGCAGCTAACTCTCACGTGAGCGTGATTGATCAGCTCATGGCACCCTGCCAGACCCATGACTCAATCAGCTCTCATTCGCCCCCTCCTTCACAGTAGAAGCCTCAAACAACGTTCTAAAGACTCTTGACATCTAGTGGAAGCCTTAGGAAGTGCAATATGACCCCATAGACACTAGATATTCGATAGGCAATGACTTGATAAACTACAAACCTCAGATTTCCCACTTCCTGGTTGGATTTTTTCCTCAGGTTTTTGCCTGCCATGAGTTCTGTTATACTCACAGATATCATTCAAACAGTTTTAGAAACTTCTAAGTGGTTTCTATCCAAATCTACTTATACTATGCATATATTAGCAACTGGGCCTGAGTAGCAGGCAGTTTACTCTGGGCACCTTATTCATCCAAGCTACTCAATACTGCCCCCCAGTCCCAAAGAAGTTAAGAGCGAGTGACACGATTAAATTAGCAAAAGATGTGTAGGTAATCAAATTGTACAACTGAAGATCAACACAGGAGGTAAATATTGGTCTTTTAACTCACTCTGTCAATCTTCATCATGGTAGCTAGCCAAATTCAAATATGTCAGCTAGCTTACTGTCTAGCTCCAACTGTTTACTGGTGGTAACCATAGCAACATGGCCACTGAGGCAGCGCCAGCAGCAGAGACCGAGACTTTCCCCCCTTTTATTTTTGAATACCCAGCAGAAATCAAATCCGAGAGGGGAAGAATGAATTTTAAAAGGAATTCTGAAGGAGAACCCAGAAACTTTGTTTGCCAATTGCTCACAAAACAGGACTGTTACAAACCTGTTGTTTTACACAGACCACACTACTGCCTGGCATACAGCTGTAACCAGGCATTTCAGCTATACCACAAAGAACGGCATCTGCAAAGGAAGGCAAATCCATATTTTTGAGGACAGCAATAAGGACCAGGAAAACAGGTTTCGGATGGTAAACATGGACCATGACAGTGGTTCTGGTACAGGGCAGTGAGGTTGCACTCTGCTCTTTTGTGCAGGACGTCCCCACTAAGGAATATGGCGGAAAGCAAAAAAGACAAGGACAGCACTCTGACCTCTCCCATCACCTCAGGCACCCCAACTGCAGGACTATCCTCCCCCCTGCCTGCCTGCCTGCCTACAACCACCAGAGCCAAGACCACACTACCATCAGCCTGCTGAGAGACAGGCTGGCTTTGTTAGATGTATGGGTTACTGAGCTGAAGGAGCAGCCCCCCAGCTATACCACCATCAGCCCAGACACAGAGCTTCTACAGGACCAGATCAACCAGTGCATGACCCACCTGAAGAACTCTGTCCAGGAGCTCAGAGAGAGCCTTACCACCGCACTTGAGGTGGTAAAGGCCACCATGAGGAGAGAGCTGGTTCAGGTAAAGGAGGAGATGGCAAAGGAGTTGTCTGTCATCAAGAGGGTGCTACAGCACAGAGAGCAGACTGTAGAGACTCCTAGAGAGAAGCTGCAGCTCCTCACCACCCAACAACCCCACCTTTATCCAACCCCCCCATACCGACGACCCTTTACACACACCGGGCCCAGCCTACTACCCTGCACCAGACCACCACCTCTACCAGACCAGAGAGGAAGCCCCACGGCCCAGACCTGCCCCCCCCCTCCCCCTCCACAGGGCCCAACAGCAGGATCAGCGCAGCTCCTCAGAGGACATCACAGGACAGGAGAACCCTGTAGTACTGAGTGAGATTAAGCTCCTCAAATACATCTGCACTAAAACACACACGGACGCATGTGCACACACACACACACACAGTACTAAAAGTTTACTTGTTCAATGAATAGGAATATATACAGTATATACACTGCTCAAAAAAATAAAGGGAACACTTAAACACCACAATGTAACTCCAAGTCAATCACACTTCTGTGAAATCAAACTGTCCACTTAGGAAGCAACACTGATTGACAATCAATTTCACATGCTGTTGTGCAAATGGAATAGACAACAGGTGGAAATTATAGGCATTTAGCAAGACACCCCCAATAAAGGAGTGGTTCTGCAGGTGGGGACCACAGACCACTTCTCAGTTCCTATGCTTCCTGGCTGATGTTTTGGTCACTTTTGAATGCTTGTGGTGCTTTCACTCTAGTGTTAGCATGAGACGGAGTCTACAACCCACACAAGTGGCTCAGGTAGTGCAGCTCATCCAGGATGGCACATCAATGCGAGATGTGGCAAGAAGGTTTGCTGTGTCTGTCAGCGTAGTGTCCAGAGCATGGAGGCGCTACCAGGAGACAGGCCAGTACATCAGGAGACGTGGAGGAGGCTGTAGGAGGGCAACAACCTAGCAGCAGGACCGCTACCTCCGCCTTTGTGCAAGGAGGAGCACTGCCAGAGCCCTGCAAAATGACCTCGAGCAGGCCACAAATGTGCATGTGTCTGCTCAAATGGTCAGAAACAGACTTCATGAGGGTGGTATGAGGGCCCGACGTCCACAGGTGGGGGTTGTGCATACAGCCCAACACCGTGCAGGACGTTTGGCATTTGCCAGAGAACACCAAGATTGGCAAATTCGCCACTGGCGCCCTGTGCTCTTCACAGATAAAAGCAGGTTCACACTGAGCACGTGACAGACGTGACAGTCTGGAAACGCCGTGGAGAACGTTCTGCTGCCTGCAACATCCTCCAGCATGACCGGTTTGGCGGTGGGTCAGTCATGGTGTGGGGTGGCATTTCTTTGGGGGGCCGCACAGCCCTCCATGTGCTCGCCAGAGATCTTCAGACCCCTTGTGAGACCATATGCTGGTGTGGTTGGCCCTGGGTTCCTCCTAATGCAAGACAATGCTAGACCTCATGTGGCTGGAGTGTGTCAGCAGTTCCTGCAAGAGGAAGGTACTCCCTGTATATAGCTCCACATTGATCTGGTACTGGTACTCCCTGTATTTAGCTGCACATTGATCTGGTACTCCCTGTATTTAGCTGCACATTGATCTGGTACTCCCTGTATTTAGCTGCACATTGATCTGGTACTCCCTGTATTTAGCTGCACATTGATCTGGTACTGGTACTCCCTGTATATAGCTGCACATTGATCTGGTACTGGTACTCCCTGTTTATAGCTGCACAATGATCTGGTACTGGTACTCCCTGTTTATAGCTGCACAATGATCTGGTACTGGTACTCCCTGTTTATAGCTGCACAATGATCTGGTACTGGTACTCCCTGTTTATAGCTGCACAATGATCTGGTACTGGTACTCCCTGTTTATAGCTGCACAATGATCTGGTCCTGTTACTTCCTGTATATAGCTCCAATCTTCTGCATTTTATTCCTTGTTAGTTAACATTTAATTTTGCATTATTATTTTCTAAACTAAAGTTTCATAAGCAAGCATTTAATTGTAAAGTTCACACCAGTTTTATTTGGCATGTGTGATAAACCCAATTTGATTTAGTACCTGAAGTTAGGAGCTGAGGCCCACTCCAGAGCCAGACAGGCCAGGTCCACAGCTGCGTACACCAGCAGGAAGAAGATGGTTACAATGCTGGCGATGGTGTTCAACTTCCCTGTGAACACCACCAACTACAGATGGAGAAAAGGAGAGAGAAGAAATAGATGAGGGAGAGAGAGAGATGGAGGGGAGAAATAGTTTCTCCTCTGACATCCACAACAAAGTCAGTGAGAGTCAGTCTCCTCAGTTCTCCCCTTTAATAAGAGTATTAATTAGCTATTAACTGAGCCGTCAGCCATAGGACAGTATGGGCAACTTCTGGGCCTGCCACTGCATCATTGTCCTGTCCTGTCTCTCTGTGTCAGAGTGAGATCAGATCAGTTGTCTTCATGTTGTATGTCCAGTCCATATAAACCCATGGTAATCACCAAGCTCTTCTGAGAGGCTGAGCTATCACTAACATCACACAGCCCTTTACAAAAGGTCAGAACACAAAGATAGAGGGGCTTCTAAATCAGTCCCAAGGTTTCCCTCTTCCTCAAATATCATCTGGATCACTTTGAATTGATGCATGACTTGTCTCTATAGCCATCTCCCTTTTGGCCCAACACCTTTCACCTTCCTTCCTGACCTCCCTCGCTCCCTTTCTCTCATCTGTGAGATTGTTTAACATGGAGTGAGATTAGAATCACACTTGTGTCATCAGTGAATCATTCAAATGGCAGAGAGAGAAAGAGCAAGTGGCAGAAAAGAGGGGGAGGACTAGTTAATGAGCTCTGATACAGGCTAATGATTTCACTCTAATTACTCCCCCACTCCAGTGTAGAAGCGGAGCGAGGGATGAGAGAGGAAGACAAAGACCAGCCATTTAGACTTTAACACTAGCTTCTTGAAGAGTATCTGACTAGCCAGTCATTATCAGAGCTCTCTCCACCTCCATCTATTTTTTCTGTCTCTTTGTATCTTTACCCTCCCATCTCATCTCCTTTTCTCATTATGTCTTGGCCAATTCTCAGTACTCTCAAAGTACTTCCCTTCTCCTCTCTCCATCTATCTTTTTCCATTTACCCTTCTCTCTACTATATCAATCTACCTTTTCCTTCATCTGACCTGATCAGAGATTATTGATCAGGTGAAATCAGACCTATTCTCTCCTCTGTGTCTTACCTGTACTAGGAACCAGGAGAGGAGGACAGACACCCAAGGGTTCCCATTGTGAGATGTCTTCTTAGCTGGAGACAACACCGTGCCTGCAGATGGGGGAGAGGAGTGAGCAAGAGAATACAGTTAGGTTGGAGTCATTAAAACTCGTTTTTTAACCACTCCACAAATTTCTTGTTAACAAACTATAGTTTTGGCAAGTAGGTTAGGACATCTACTTTGTGCATGACAAGTAATTTTTCCAACAATTGTGTACAGAGAGATTATTTCACTTATAATTCACTGTATCACAATTCCAGTGGGTCAGAAGTTTACATACTCTAAGTTGACTGTGCCTTTAAACATTCCAGAAAATGATGTCATGGCTTTAGAAGCTTCTGACTCAAATGATGTCAATTAGCCTATTGGAGGTGTACCTGTGGATGTATTTCAAGGCCTACCTTCAAACTCGGTGCCTTTTTTCTTGAAATCATGGAAATATCAAAATACATTTCCAACTGCCTGAAGGTACCACGTTCACCCGTACAAATAATAGTACGCAAGTATAAACACCATGGGACCACGCAGCCGTCATACCACCAAGCTCAGGAATGAGACGCGTTCTGTCTCCTAGAGATGAACGTACTTTGGTTCGAAAAGTGAAAATCAATCCCAAAACATCAGCAAAGGACCTTGTGAAGATGCTGGAGGAAAACAGGTACAAAAGTATCTATATCCACAGTAAAAACGAGTCCTATAATCGACATAACCTGAAAGGCCGCTCAGCAAGGAAGAAGCCACTGCTCCAAAACTGCCATAAAAAAGCCAGACTACAGAGAGGACATGGGGACAAAGATCGTACTTTTTGGATAAATGTCCTCTGGTCTGATGAAACAAAAATAGAACTGTTTGGCCATAATGACCATCGTTATGTTTGGAGGAAAAAGGGGGAGGCTTGCAAGCCGAAGTACACCATCCTAAATGTAAAACACGGGGGTGGCAGCATCATGTTGTGGGGGTGCTTTGCTGCAGGAGGGACTGGTGCACTTCACAAAATAGGTGGTATCATGAGGCAGGAAAATGTGGATATATTGAAGCAACATCTCAAGACATCAGGAAGTTAAAGCTTGGTCGCAAATGGCTCTTCCAAATGGACAATGACCCCAAGAATACTTCCAAAGTTGTGGTAAAATGGCTTAAGGACAACAAAGTCAAGGTATTGGAGTGGCCATCACAAAGCCCTGACTTCAATCCTGTAGAAAATGTGTGCGAGCAAGGAGGCCTACAAACCTGACTCAGTTACACCAGGAGGAATGGGCCAAAATTCACCCAGCTTATTGTGGGAAGCTTGTGGAAGGCTACCCAAAACGTTTGACCCAAGTTTAAATTGTTTAAGACAATGCTACCAAATACTAATTGAGTATGTAAACTTTTGACCCACTGGGACTGTGATGAAAGAAATCAAAGCTGAAATAAATCACTTTTCTATTATTCTGATATTTCACATTCTTAAAATAAAGAGGTGATCCTAATTTTTACTATGATTAAATGTCAGGAATTGTGAAAAACTGAGTTTAAATGTATTTTTGTTAAGGTGTATGTAAACTTCCGACTTCAACTGTATGTGAGAGCAAGAGGGAGGAGGAGAAGGAGTAAGATGGAGGGAATTAATGTTTAGGACCACATTTCAGTTGATACATGAAATTAATTAAATTAGAGACTTTCAACTCAAATCCATGCAGCCAAGAACAGGGGATGGAGAGAGGGAGGAAAATAAGAGGATGGAGAGAGGGAGGAAAATAAGAGGATGGAGAGAGGGAGGAAAATAAGAGGATGGAGAGAGGGAGGAAAATAAGATGGAGAGAGGGAGGAAAATAAGATGGAGAAAAATAAGATGGAGAAAAATAAGATGGAGAAAAATAAGATGGAGAGAGGGAGAAAAATAAGATGGAGAGAGGGAGAAAAATAAGATGGAGAGAGGGAGAAAAATAAGATGGAGAGAGGGAGGAAAAATAAGATGGAGAGAGGGAGGAAAAATAAGATGGAGAGAGGGAGAAAAATAAGATGGAGAGAGGGAGAAAAATAAGATGGAGAAAAATAAGATGGAGAGAGGGAGAAAAATAAGATGGAGAGAGGGAGAAAAATAAGATGGAGAGAGGGAGAAAAATAAGATGGAGAGAGGGAGGAAAAATAAGATGGAGAGAGGGAGGAAAAATAAGATGGAGAGAGGGAGAAAAATAAGATGGAGAGAGGGAGAAAAATAAGATGGAGAGAGGGAGAAAAATAAGATGGAGAGAGGGAGGAAAAATAAGATGGAGAGAGGGAGGAAAAATAAGATGGAGAGAGGGAGAAAAATAAGATGGAGAGAGGGAGAAAAATAAGATGGAGAGAGGGAGGAAAAATAAGATGGAGAGAGGGAGAAAAATAAGATGGAGAGAGGGAGAAAAATAAGATGGAGAGAGGGAGAAAAATAAGATGGAGAGAGGGAGAAAAATAAGATGGAGAGAGGGAGAAAAATAAGATGGAGAGAGGGAGGAAAATAAGATGGAGAGAGGGAGGAAAATAAGATGGAGAGAGGGAGGAAAATAAGATGGAGAGAGGGAGGAAAATAAGATGGAGAGAGGGAGGAAAATAAGATGGAGAGAGGGAGGAAAATAAGATGGAGAGAGGGAGGAAAATAAGATGGAGAGAGGGAGGAAAATAAGATGGAGAGAGGGAGGAAAATAAGATGGAGAGAGGGAGGAAAATAAGATGGAGAGAGGGAGGAAAATAAGATGGAGAGAGGGAGGAAAATAAGATGGAGAGAGGGAGGAAAATAAGATGGAGAGAGGGAGGAAAATAAGATGGAGAGAGGGAGGAAAATAAGATGGAGAGAGGGAGGAAAATAAGATGGAGAGAGGGAGGAAAATAAGATGGAGAGAGGGAGGAAAATAAGATGGAGAGAGGGAGGAAAATAAGATGGAGAGAGGGAGGAAAATAAGATGGAGAGAGGGAGGAAAATAAGATGGAGAGAGGGAGGAAAATAAGATGGAGAGAGGGAGGAAAATAAGATGGAGAGAGGGAGGAAAATAAGATGGAGAGAGGGAGGAAAATAAGATGGAGAGAGGGAGGAAAATAAGATGGAGAGAGGGAGGAAAATAAGATGGAGAGAGGGAGGAAAATAAGATGGAGAGAGGGAGGAAAATAAGATGGAGAGAGGGAGGAAAATAAGATGGAGAGAGGGAGGAAAATAAGATGGAGAGAGGGAGGAAAATAAGATGGAGAGAGGGAGGAAAATAAGATGGAGAGAGGGAGGAAAATAAGATGGAGAGAGGGAGGAAAATAAGATGGAGAGAGGGAGGAAAATAAGAGGGAGAGAGGGAGGAAAATAAGAGGGAGAGAGGGAGGAAAAATAAGAGGATGGAGAGAGGGAGGAAAAATAAGAGGATGGAGAGAGGGAGGAAAATAAGAGGATGGAGAGAGGGAGGAAAATAAGAGGATGGAGAGAGGGAGGAAAATAAGAGGATGGAGAGAGGGAGGAAAAATAAAAAAGGGAAGGTGAAGCGCAAAGACAAAAGCAGATATTATAAAACTGGGTGAGATGAAGAGGTGTGTTACACTATATTAGGGGATCCATTACCCAGTGGGTGTAGGACAGTGGCAAGCAGGTTGCACCATGAATGACACACACGATGAGAACTTTAACTTAAACACCTTTAATCATACAGTCACAAGGTAAAAAACAAAACCCATAAGCTAAAATATATGTTTAACCCCTGAAAGGCATTGCTAGTGATCCTGAGCCACTGTCAGTTTGGTTCAGTCTAGTTCAGCATGGTTCAGTCTAGTTCATCTGTTCTGCTCCAGTTACCCACTCTACAGGGGAAACCTGCTTAATACTGCTATTCATCTCCCATATCCACACACAACGCCAGTGAGAAGGGAGAGAGAAGAAGCTATAAAGAGAAATCATAAGGGTGAGGTGGATCGTGAGAAAGAAGACATAGGTGTACCCACCAAACAGGTCGTCCCGTGCCAGGGCGAAGAGGATGCGAGAGGCCCCTATCAGGTTACTCATGGCAGCAGACATGGTGGAGGAGTACACACCAACGGTCACCAACGGGTTCCACACATTAATGTCCCGCAGGAAACTGTAGTCCCTCTGGAGGAGAATACTGAGAGAGGATGAGAGAGAAATCAGATGATATACATGCATATGAAACCCTCCCCCACTCCACCCATCTCTGTCTGTTTTTCTGTCTGTCCCCTCTGTCTGAAAATTAGGAAATGCCAATGATATGATTTGTGTGTGTGTGTTATTTGGTGTGTGAGTGTTGGTCTGCATTATTGTTTGTGTGCCGCAGTTAAACGTTTATGAACCATTGCTTTAAATCAGGCTCTGACATTCTTAATAATGATTCACTTTAAAAATGTTACCATCCACCAGCAGCACACACACAGAGTAGTGAAAACACAAGTCATTTGAGTATGCACGTGTTGGTTGGACCATTGAAAGTTACTCTGGTGTGTGTGTGTGTGTGTGTGTGTGTGTATGTATACATACATACATACATACACGCGTGAGCTTGCGTAATGGAGCTGGTCAATGCTATAGCCTGGTTATTAATTCCTGTGACGTGTGGCAAGTGCAGTATAAATCTGAACAAGCTTGACATTTTAAAACCTGCACTCCAAAACAAAGCCATCATAAAGAGGTGGCAGCCATGCAGAGAGAGAGGGAGAGCAGAGGACAGAACGTGAGTCATGCAGAGAGGGAGAGCAGAACGTGAGACAAGCAGAGAGGGAGAGCAGAGGACAGAACGGGAGCCATGCATAGGGAGAGCAGAGGACAGAACGTGAGCCATGCAGAAAGGGAGAGCAGAACGTGAGCCATGCAGAGAGGGAGAGCAGAGGACAGAATGTGAGTCATGCAGAGAGGGAGAGCAGAATGTGAGACAAGCAGAGAGGGAGCGCAGAGGACAGAACGTGAGCCATGCAGAGAGAGAGGGAGAGCGGAGGACAGAACGTGAGCCATGCAGAGAGAGAGGGAGAGCGGAGGACAGAACGTGAGCCATGCAGAGAGAGAGGGAGAGCGGAGGACAGAACGTGAGCCATGCAGAGAGAGAGGGAGAGCGGAGGACAGAACGTGAGCCATGCAGAGAGAGAGGGAGAGCGGAGGACAGAACGTGAGCCATGCAGAGAGAGAGGGAGAGCGGAGGACAGAACGTGAGCCATGCAGAGAGAGAGGGAGAGCGGAGGACAGAACGTGAGCCATGCAGAGAGAGGGAGAGCAGAGGACAGAACGTGAGCCATGCAGAGAGAGAGGGAGAGCGGAGGACAGAACGTGAGCCATGCAGAGAGAGAGGGAGAGCGGAGGACAGAACGTGAGCCATGCAGAGAGAGAGGGAGAGCGGAGGACAGAGTAGCCTAGTGGTTAGAGCGTTGGACTGGTAACAGGAAGGTTCAAACCCCCGAGCTGACAAGGTACAAATCTGTCGTTCTGCCCCTGAACGAGGCAGTTAACCCACCGTTCCTAGGAAGTCATTGAAAATAAGAATTTGTTCTTAACTGACTTGCCTAGTTAAATAAAGGTAAAACAAGAACGTGAGCCATGCAGAGAGGGAGAGCAGAGGACAGAACGTGAGTCATGCAGAGAGGGAGAGCAGAATGTGAGACAAGCAGAGAGGGAGCGCAGAGGACAGAACGGGAGTCATGCAGAGAGGGAGAGCAGAGGACAGAATGTGAGCCATGGAGAGAGAGAGGGAGAGCGGAGGACAGAACGTGAGCCATGCAGAGAGAGAGGGAGAGCAGAGGAGAGAACGTGAGCCATGCAGAGAGAGAGGGAGAGCGGAGGAGAGAACGTGAGCCATGCAGAGAGAGAGGGAGAGCGGAGGACAGAACGTGAGCCATGCAGAGAGAGAGGGAGAGCGGAGGACAGAGTAGCCTAGTGGTTAGAGCGTTGGACTGGTAACAGGAAGGTTCAAACCCCCGAGCTGACAAGGTACAAATCTGTCGTTCTGCCCCTGAACGAGGCAGTTAACCCACCGTTCCTAGGAAGTCATTGAAAATAAGAATTTGTTCTTAACTGACTTGCCTAGTTAAATAAAGGTAAAACAAGAACGTGAGCCATGCAGAGAGGGAGAGCAGAGGACAGAACGTGAGTCATGCAGAGAGGGAGAGCAGAACGTGAGACAAGCAGAGAGGGAGAGCAGAGGACAGAACGTGAGCCATGCAGAGAGGGAGAGCAGAGGACAGAACGTGAGTCATGCAGAGAGGGAGAGCAGAGGACAGAACGTGAGTCATGCAGAGAGGGAGAGCAGAGGACAGAACGTGAGTCATGCAGAGAGGGAGAGCAGAGGACAGAACGTGAGTCATGCAGAGAGGGAGAGCAGAACGTGAGACAAGCAGAGAGGGAGAGCAGAACGTGAGACAAGCAGAGAGGGAGAGCAGAACGTGAGACAAGCAGAGAGGGAGAGCAGAGGACAGAACGGGAGCCATGCAGAGAGGGAGAGCAGAGGACAGAATGTGAGTCATGCAGAGAGGGAGAGCAGAACGTGAGCCATGCAGAGAGGGAGAGCAGAGGACAGAACGGGAGCCATGCAGAGAGAGAGGGAGAGCAGAGGACAGAATGTGAGTCATGCAGAGAGGGAGAGCAGAACGTGAGCCATGCAGAGAGGGAGAGCAGAGGACAGAACGTGAGCCATGCAGAGAGGGAGAGCAGAGGACAGAACATGAGCCAAGCAGAGAGGGAGAGCAGAGGACAGAACGTGAGCCAAGCAGAGAGGGAGAGCAGAGGACAGAACGTGAGCCATGCAGAGAGGGAGAGCAGAGGACAGAACGTGAGCCATGCAGAGAGGGAGAGCAGAGGACAGAACGTGAGACAAGCAGAGAGGGAGAGCAGAGGACAGAACGTGAGTCATGCAGAGAGGGAGAGCAGAACGTGAGCCATGCAGAGAGGGAGAGCAGAACGTGAGCCATGCAGAGAGGGAGAGCAGAACGTGAGCCATGCAGAGAGGGAGAGCAGAACGTGAGCCATGCAGAGAGGGAGAGCAGAACGTGAGCCATGCAGAGAGGGAGAGCAGAACGTGAGCCATGCAGAGAGGGAGAGCAGAACGTGAGCCATGCAGAGAGGGAGAGCAGAACGTGAGCCATGCAGAGAGGGAGAGCAGAACGTGAGCCATGCAGAGAGGGAGAGCAGAACGTGAGCCATGCAGAGAGGGAGAGCAGAACGTGAGCCATGCAGAGAGGGAGAGCAGAGGACAGAATGTGAGTCATGCAGAGAGGGAGCGCAGAGGACAGAACGGGAGCCATGGAGAGGGAGAGCGGAGGACAGAACGTGAGCCATGCAGAGAGGGAGAGCAGAGGATATGTATGTGTGTGTATGCACATTTTGGTACTTGATTTTTTTATTAACATGTCTGTGAAGGCTATGCCTTTGTATAAACAGGCGTATACAGTTGTTTTTGAGTGTGCGTCCTCCCCTCCATCCCATAATACAGATTATTGATCAGATCATGAAACTGGAATGAGCTGTGCCATGGAAATAAAGAACAGAACGAAGTAAAGCACCTGACAGAAGAAAAACATTTTAGGAGGGGAGTGCAGCTAAATGAGAGCCTGGAGAGACTGGACGTTCATTCTCATTCTACACATCATTTGTTTATTCATACGTTAATATTATTTTGCCATTTCTTTTAAATAAGCTTCAAAACCAACTACAGGGGGGAGAGAGGCAGAGAGAGAGCAACACAGACAGAGAGAGAGACAGGCTGAGGAGTATTAAATGGGATCAACAGCTAACAAGGCCTGTAGATCTCCTCTCCACCCCTCTGCTACTCTTTCGCATTCACTCTACCTCTCAATCTCAGACTCTCTACTTTCACCCTTTTCTCATATTACCTATTGTTTTGCTACATTCTCATTCCTTCTACTATTTTTATGGTTGTTTTTTAATTTCCTTATTAGGATCCCCATTAGCTGTTGCTTATGTAGCAGCTACCTCTTCCAGAGGTCATGGGCAACATAACATGAACCTCCTCATTGTCTTCTCCATCTCTATCCCTGTGTGTTGGCAGGGACAGAGAAAGATACAGAAAGAGATCAGAGACGGACAGAGACCGACAACGAGAGAGATCTGTGGTGGAGCGATAGCAAGCAAATAAAGGATGGATGGACAGAGAGAGCCAAGGACAGGCACTCTGCAGTGGGGTGATTGCAAGGGAACAGAGGTATGAGATGAAAGCAGAGGAGGGCAGACAGACTGAGAATGTTGGACTTGTTGCCTCAATGTCTGGACAAGAGACTAGCACTACGAGCCAGCGAGTGTGAGGGGGACATGAGAGAATTAAACAGCCCCAGGGGAAGCTAGGGAGGAGACAAGATGCTCAAGGGAGAACGGGAGGGAGTGAAAAACAGTACCACATTCTCTAACACAAATAAAAGCCATATGGGGGGGCTGAAAAACAGAAGAAAAAGCTAAGAGATGGAGAGCCTTGTGGGACTGCACAGCTTCCACACACACACACACACCAGGCTGCATGTTGAAGATAGCAGAACAAAAGAGGGAGGCAGATTTAAATTAATATAATTATTCAGCCAGTAATAAATACATAAGCTTCTATAGCAGGATGGGATTAGTCAACAGGTCACTGATGCACAATACACAGAGGTGTACACACACAAAGTCACTCAACCAGAGACACACACATGCACCACACCTGCATATATACACCCTCCAATGTCACTCATCCATAGAGGGAAGTTAAAGATACAACCACACTCTGTAGTTAGTCATCCAGAGAACGAATGCACACACACACACTCTTCACTTGTCCAAAGAAAGAGATACACACAGATCATTCAGGTCTCAGTCCCTAAACAAGATACAGACACACTCACTCTAAGCTTACTGTATGTTGGGGGATTGGGCTGGAAAGTTGGCAATGGGCTATCTGTCACCACTACCTACCCTGTCACACTGGGTTAATATACTTCTCATAGCTGGACAGGAAACAGTCATCATCGTCTTTTACTTTGGGCTCCTATGCACCTTCCCAGAACCATCTAGAACACATACACACTCTAACTGTACACCTGTAACCTATTCAGGTATGCATCAGATGTCATTCTCCCAAAAGGCAGCACTATTGTAGATCTGAACAGCCATTCTTAAATCTCCCTGACATTTATGTTAAGTGAACACAGTGCCTTTTACCAAGAATGCAGAGTAACTAGCTGAAGAGGGGAGCAATTTACTTTGGCTTTATTCAAAGGTTACACCATTTCTGCATCTGTAAGGTTGCATCCAAACAGGTAGCCCAAATCTGATATTTTTCAACCAATCAGATCAGCTCTGAAAAAATCTAATTTGATGTGAAAACTACTAATGTGACTGGTCAAAATATCAATTAGTGGGGAAAAGATCAGTATTGCGCTGCCTGTGTAAACGCTACCTAAGAAACCCCTCAATGTCAGAGTGAAATACAAAGGGAGCTCTTCATGTGAGATGGTGTGACCTCCACCTGTTGGATACTTCTGGGTACTGCTACTAAGTTACTTTTTTTTTACCAAAAAAAGGGGGAATAAAGTCCAACACAAAAAGCTTTTATTTGTTCCCCCCAGTGAAAATCACTTACCCAGACCATGAGACATTCAACCGCTTTCCCTTCAATGAGGCTTTGTTGCTATAGCAATGCAGAGAGTGTCCGTGGTGAAGGGGGGGTCCAGTGTTTGGCATTTAGTAATGTCACTTTGACATGACGTTGACTGATGGCTTTAATGCACATTCTCCCTATTTAATCTGAGTAATCCATTTAGTCTGTCTCTTAATGACACACTGGTGACACATTGACTTTAAAAGTGCAGAAAATTCTCTTTAGTTTGGTGACAGACGTAACAATCCGTGACAAGCGCCAGGAGTTTTTCTGAATAGTGACTTGACTTGGAAAAACTCTGGCCCCTTTTTCTGCAGCCTTACCAATTGTAGCTTTCAACTAAAGGAAATGTGGCCTATTGTTGAAAGACAACCTGTGACCTACCTTGTGACAAGGGTGTAACTGTTTCATAATGTAAATGTGCATTTATGAGAGTTTACCTCTAGTCAAGAATGTTATACAGCCCTTTTAAGTAAATTAGGCTACAATCAATGTGGAATTCCATGGCCAGAAATAACACGTTTATGATTCCAGTAACATGCATGATGAAATGGTGACTTTAGCCCTGGCCAAGGTATCATTATCACTTCCACGGGTCACTGTACTCTTCCACGGGTCACTGTACTCTTCCACGGGTCACTGTACTCTTCCACGGGTCACTGTACTCTTCCACGGGTCACTGTACTCTATGTACAACTGGAGGAGCAGTCAGTGTGTTTTCACATGTACAGTAACTACTAAGACAGTTCAGGATAAGTTTTAGATATGGTTGACACACCATCAAGTACCATAAAAGGACCTTGGAGGCAGTATCATTCATAAACCCTGTACATTTCCTCCATTCAGTCCGACTATCTAAGACCAATAACGTCCCACTCCACTGCATGCCGGGCCCTGTCCAACAGCAATAAAGCAACGCTAAACCAACAGCAGATAAGGACACAGCTAGATAACTGAACACACCGAAGGAGGAAATGCATTCTTGTTATCCTTTGTTCATATCCTGAAGTATGGATTGAAATGGACTCCATTTCCTCAGTGTAAAAAAGAATGTATGCGTGCATGCGAGAGGTACTGACCGGTCCTGAATGCCACTTCTCATGATCTAGATTGTGTAGAAATCAACCACCTATGACTTCATGATCCAGTGTGTCTGATCAACGACTACATTATCCATCAACGACCACATTTACATGCGCAAAGTATTCCACAGTTGCTCATATCTTGCTTACGGTCTTATTCGGGATGAGCTGTTTACATGCACCTTTTGATATCCATGAATAAAGGGAATATTCCTCATTTAAGTTCATATGGGTTAAATGGAAAAGTAACAGAAATCTGGACACTGACTATAGACCTATAACCTCTCACGTGTAGAGGAAAATCATATGAACTCCTACAGAATTAACAATTTCTTGTAGTAGGCTTAAAATGAGATAACATGGGTTACATATGTGTATCGGGAACAGGAGTGGAGAAAAAGGACTTCGGTCTTTCGGCATCTCCGGAAAATGCAAATGCAACTTATATATTTTACACTAACGTAAGCAGACAGTATATCTACCACATATAATATGCACCCAAGGCAAACTGAAGTTTTATCAGAAAGGTGTTTCATCGTTTTCTCAGCTTTTCATTTCCTTAACTGGCCAAACGGATGACAATTGGACATTTTGCACAGGGATAATCTTTTCACCGTTGTGGAGTTTCCTCCACGGTCCCTAACCAAACAGAGAACTTTACCGGTGTTAACTACATTACTAAATTCATTCATTCTATTGATGTAAGACATTCTGGTTAGCACTACTTTAGTGAGAAGCTGCATGTATCTAATTATAGTTGATAAACGGCCTACCAAATGCTGGAAATTATAAGCAGAAATGTATCTAAATTAGGGGTGGAAGTAGCCGAAGCCACTAGGCTATACGGTCCAGTAGGCTACGGTGTATCAGCAAAATAATTCCATCATTTATGGTGGATGGAAATGCGCAGGTATAGGCTACTTTAAAAAACAAACATTTTAAGTGATTTGTTTGATAATCAGATGAAAACATCAACACCCATGATATTCAATACTGACCCTGAGCAGACTGCAAAAACAGTAAACTGGATAAGATGTTTGGATTTATTTATCTGTTATTTTACCAGGTAAGTTGACTGAGAACACGTTCTCATTTACAGCCACGAACTGGGGAATAGTTACAGGGGAAAGGAGGGGAATGAATGAGCCAATTGTAAACTGGGGATTATTAGGTGACCATGATAGTTTGAGGGCCAGATTGGGAATTTAGCCAGGACACTGGGGTTAACACCCCTACTCTTACAATAAGTGCCATGGGATTATTAATGTACTCAGAGTCAGGACACGCGTTTAACGTCCCATCTGAAAGACAGCACTCTACACAGGGCAGTGGGATATTTTTTAAGACCAGAGGTAAGAGTGCCTCTTACTGGCCCTCCAACACCACTTCCAGCAGCATCTGGTCTCCCATCCAGGGACTGACCAGGACCAACCCTGCTTAGCTTCAGAAGCAAGCCAGCAGTGGTATGCAGGGTAGTATGCTGCTGGCATACATGCCACAGTATCCCATCTAAGATCAGCATTTCTCATATCCACGATACAAGCTTTTTCGGGTTATTATAAATGGGATATGATGTTAATATGCGTCAACTCAAAAACAATACTTGAGTATCCCGAATAATAACGGGATTTTGGTGGGCATGTGAACACGGTCAATGAGTCAGCATAATTCCCTTCCCTTTCGATCTGCCAATGTCTGATCTACTGAGGGGGAGAGGGCGAAACAGGCAGATGGGAGGACAGGGAGGAGTATAATTGATGGCTGTATTGATTTCCAATGCATCTTTAAAGGGCCTTTTATGTCACTTTAGCACTTTGGCAACACTTGTGTTAGTGCCACATCAATACTGCACACTGGCACTGAGCTAGAGATGGGAGAGGGAGTGAGAACAAGTGTGTCGGAGAGAGATAGAATTGTAAATGCGAGTGTGTCTCTTTCATTGAATGCAAATGTTTTTGTGTGTTTGTGTGCCTATATCTGTATGTGAACATATGTGTTACAGGTGTGTTTATCTACATAGATTACGCCCAAACTAGTGTGTGTGTGTGTGTGTGTGAGACTGACCGGTCACAGGAGCAGGCCACCATCAGACTGAGGAGGTTGTAGATGATGAAGGTGAAGATGACAGCTGTGATGGTTCCTCGAGGGATAGAGTAGCTAGGGTTCTTTAGGTCACCTGGGACACAGCACAACACCAGGTTAGACACAACACAGACAATCATACATTCCTGACCGACTCCTTTGATCAAAAAACGATTTATTACCTGACATGTTGGATCCCGCCATGATGCCTGTGCAACCGTTAAACATGACTGCAAACACCGTGGCAAAGGACATCATGGTTCCTGTTGTGTAGTCCACAGCATAGTCAGCTAGGGGAGGGTTAGATATAAATTCAATCAGCTTCATGTTCAAATCCTCCCCAAAGAACACAAATTGAATTGATTAACATGCATGCCTCTTGCCTTTAAGGAGGACTTAGAATTCAAAAAGGACAGAAATGCTTCATCTTGCCATGTCAAGTTCAGATATAGTTTGTTACAGTTGAAGTCAGAAGTTTACATACATTTAGGTTGGAGTCATTAAAACTCGTTGTTCAACCACTCCACAAATTTCTTGTTAACAAACTATAGTTTTGGCAAGTCGGTTAGGACATCTACTTTGTGCATGACACAGGTAATTTTTCCAACAATTGTTTACAGACAATTTATTTAACTTATAATTCATTGTATCACAATTCCAGTGGGTCAGAAGTTTACATAGACTGTGCTTTAAACAGGTTGGAAAATTCCATTAAATAGTCATGGCTTTAGAAGCTTCTGATAGGCTAATTGACATAATTTGAGTAAATTGGAGGTGTACCTGTGGATGTATTTCAAGGCCTACCTTCAAAATCAGTGCCTATTTGCTTGACATCATGGGAAAATCAAAAGAAATCAGCACAGACCTCAGAAAAAAAAATGTAGACCTCCACAAGTCTGGTTCATCCTTGGGAACAATTTCCAAATGCCTGACGGTACCACGTTCATCTGTACAAACAATAGCACGCAAGTATAAACACCATGGGACCACGCAGCCGTCATACCACTCAGGAAGGAGACGCGTTCTGTCTCCTAGAGATGAACGTACTTTGGTGCAAAAACTGAAAATCAATCCCAGAACAGCAGCAAAGGACCTTGTGAAGATGCTGGAGGAAACAGGTACAAAAGTATCTATATCCACAGTAAAATGAGTCCTATATCGACATAACCTGAAAGGCCGCTCCGCAAGGAAGAAGTCACTGTTCCAAAACTGCCATTAAAAAAAGCCAGACTACGGTTTGCAACTACACATGGGGACAAAGATCATACTTTTGAGAAATGTCCTCTGGCCTGATGAAACAAAAATCGACCTGTTTGGCCATAATGACCGTTATGTTTGGAGGAAAAAGGGGGAGGCTTGCAAGCCGAAGAACACCATCCCAACCGTGAAGCACGGGGGTGGCAGCATCATGTTGTGGGTGTGCTTTGCTGCAGGAGGGACTGGTGCACTTCACAAAATAGATGGCATCATCAAGAGGAGGAAAATTATATTGATATATTGAAGCAATATCTCAAGTCATCAGTCAGGAAGTTAAAGCTTGCTCGCAAATGGGTCTTCCAAATGGACAATGACCCAAGCATACTTCCAAAGTTGTGGCAAAATGGCTTAAGGACAACAAAGTCAAGGTATTGGAATGGCCATCACAAAGCCCTGATCTCAATCCCATAGAAAATGTGTGGGCAGAACTGAAAAAGCTTGTGCGAGCAAGGAGGCCTACAAGCCTGACTCAGTTACACCAGCTCTGTCAGGAGGAATGGGCCAACATTCACCCAACTTATTGTGGGAAGCTTGTGGAAGGCTCCCCAAAACTTTGTCCCGAGTTAAACCATTTAAAGGCAATGCTACCAAATACTAATTGAGTTCATGTAAACTTCTGGTCCACTGGGAATGTGATGAAAGAAATAAAAGCTGAAATGAATCATTCTACTATTATTCTGACATTTTACATTCTTAAAATAAAGTGGTGATCCTAACTGACCTAAGATAGGGTATTTTTACTAGGCTTAAATGTCAGGAATTGTGAAAAACTGAGTTAAGGTATTTGGCTAAGGTGTATATACATTTCTGACTTCAACTGTATGAAGCTATTGACTTCTAACCTACTTCCTTATTATTGGAGGGAAAGCTTTACAGTGGCAAACAGTGTGAGGTGTGTCAATGTGGGATTTTGTTGACAACAAGGTCTTCGAAGGCAAAGGTTGATTTCCACCCTGAATATAAATCCTTCAGCTCAGTAGTCAGGTTGGTACGTTACGGTGGAAATGGGGAGCCAAAGGATATTTACGAGACCCACTAATTACAACTAAATAATCAATTACCTTTTTCACTGCCAGCAACCCTGTCTAAGGCTATAAATGGTGTGTGTGTCTGTGTGATAAACCAGTCAATTCTGCCACCATAAAGTATGTGCATAACTGACATGAGACGTCACTCACATATGCTCACCTTAATAATTATTTGCTATATTCATTCCTTAAAGATGCATTATGCACAAATTGCTCCACCATTTCCTGGTTGCTAAAATTGTAATAGTTAGCCTAATTTCAGTTTATGTGAGAAAACAAGCAAGTATAGTGTGGAGAATTTTGTACAAATTTAAACAGCTGTGAAATATATTTTCCATAACCAAAAATATTGTATTTTCAGCTGTTTGAAGCTGGTGTACAAAACCGAAAGTAAAAGATGCAAAAACTAAACTCAAGAACAGGAAGCATAGCGCGCACAGATAAGATCTACTGCTTTTTGGATTTGCTTTCAATGAGAAATAAATGTGTGTTATAGAGCTTTCAATGTGAATTTGGTAGTGGTGCCCAAAAAGTGATATATTGCAGCCTTAAATCAAGCGAAATTGTATTTAAAATGACACATACAGTGCATTAAGCACACGTGTATGTTGGGGAGTAGCACACACACCCCTTACTCACCATCCAGGTTGCCCAGCAGTGTGTCCAGTTTAAAGCCGGTAAAGTTGGCCATGTTGGGTGGCTGTGGCCCTGTGTTGTTGTGGACGGGCAGGGCGGCAGGCAGGAGGATGGTACGCGGGCGCATGGCGAAGAAGCTGATAAAGATGCTGGCCAGCACAATCATGACCACCAGGAAGATGAGGAAGGAGGCCTTGGCATAGATCTCTGCCCCCACCAGACACACAAGCAGGCAGAGGAGGAGGATGCCGGTGGCATAGAGCAACGACCACCAATACCCAGCTGGCAACACCTGGAGGGAACCCGCTGGGCTCACCCCATCTGGAGTGGGAAGGAAGGGATGGTGGTGAGTAGGTTAAAAGGTGTAGGGGGTTAATGAGAGAGTGAAGGAATGAGGGTGAAAGCTGAAACAGATCATGAAAGGTCAAAGGGTAGGAATCCAATTCAGTTTGAATTAAACTGAATACATTTAAATATATGAGCATTAACATGGGCATGCAATGCATTAGTAGCCATTGTGAAATCAGATTAGTTTTAGATGAAATACAAAAATACTAGAAAACTAGTCTGTCAATGTAAACATAGCGCAGGTTGGCATTTATTGGGATGGCTCATGTACTGGAGGCAGCTCTGCAGGGCAGTCACTAGCTGTCACAGCTAAAAAGTAATAAAATCTGATTTTAAACCGCACCACACTTCCAACATTATGCCTAACCTTAAATTAAGACCAAAAAGTACATTTTTGTTTATCAATTTTTTACAATATATAGCCAATCTTGACTTGACCGCTGGCCCATCTTGTGGAAATCGCACAGCTCTGCCTCCAGGACAAGATCTATCCCAAAAAACATTGACCTTCAAACAAAGCAGGAAAAGGGAGAGAGTATGGCTGTATACCTTCTGGAAGCCCAAAAGTTGCTACTATGGCCTCAACCAGACCCAGTATATAGAGGGCACTGCTACACACATTAGCCAGGAAGAACATAACACCTAGACTGCCCCCAAACTCTGGCCCCAACGCACGACTTATCATGTCTAGGGGAGGAGGGAGTTAAGGTTGGTTCAATGTGTGTGTGAGAGAGAGTGTGTGTTTGTATGTGCACACTAAAGTGTAGTGAAGGCACTGAAAGAATAGGCACAGACATACACACCCACCCACCTCTCACACACTCACAATGTGTCTTACAGATAAAAATTAAAGCAATACCAGCCATTCACTGGCACACACACCAATACCTGAACAAATGCAATGCTACATTAATGAAATAGAAAGAACACTGAGGTAGAGTGTGTGTAAAGTATATGGGGTGGTGTGAGAAAGGCATTCATACATCACCTGAAATAATATATGTCTATACATCTGACTATCATATTCAGCTGTGTGTGTGTGTGTGTGTGTATTGCTGAGGAGGATACAGTAGGCCCCTCCTGCGTCCAGGGCTCCATTGGTTGAGATGGCACACACAGACAGCACGGTCATACTGATGATGAAGTAGGCCACTAAGAACATGGCTATGGCCTGATACAGCCCACACTGGCCCACCACGAAACCTGAGGAGGAGAGAACACAAGGGCCACACTATGGTTAAACAACACAATGAATTCAAATAATCTCAAAGTCCCTAATGGGAACTGGGTTTGGTGATTTAACAAGTGGTGGAACAACTTTCCTACAGGAAGTTGAAACTGGAATTTACAGTAATTGTCTATAAGAACGTGCAGTGGGGAATTCTCATTAGCTTTCACCTTAACTACACAGTTGAGACAGCAGTTTGACCCACCTCCCTCATACAGAGTCATGTCATTATTAACCAAAACATCATGCCAAGGCATTCAGATTACAGGTCGACCAATTAATTAGAATGGCCGATTTCAAGTTTTCATAACAATCGGAAATCGGTATTTTTGGGAGCCAATCTGCCGATTGTAAAATTTAAAAAGAAAATGTATTTAACTAGGCAAGTCAGTTAAGAACACTCTTATTTTCAATGACGGCTTAGGAACGGTGGGTTAACTGCGTCATTCAGGGTCAGAACGACATATTTTCACCTTGTCAGTTCGGGGGATTCAATCTTGCAACCAGTTAACTATTCCAACAATAACGACCTGCCTCGCTCTCGTTTTTTATTTCACCTTTATTTAACCAGGCAGGCAAGTTGAGAACAAGTTCTCATTTACAATTGCGACCTGGCCAAGATAAAGCAAAGCAGTTCGACAGATACAACGACACAGAGTTACACATGGAGTAAAACAAACATACAGTCAATAATACAGTATAAACAAGTCAATATACGAGGAGACTGCCTGTTAAGTGAATGCAGTAAGCCAAGGTAAGTTGCTAGCCAGCATTAAACTTATCATAATCACTAGTTAACTACACATGGTTGATGATATTACTAGATATTATCTAGCGTGTCCTGCGCTGCATATAATCTGACTGAGCATACAAGTATCTGACTGAGCGGTGGTAGGCAGAAGCAGGCGCGTACATTCAAACAGCACTTTCGTGCGTTTTGCCAGCAGCTCTTCGTTGTGCGTCAAGCATTGCACTGTTTATGACTTCAAACCTATCAACTCCCGAAATGAGGCTGGTGTAACCGATGTGAAATGGCTAGCTAGTTAACACGGGCTAATAGCGTTTCAAACGTCACTCGCTCTGAGCCTGTGGTTGTTTCCCTTGTTCTACATGGGTAACGCTGCTTCGAAGGTGGCTGTTGTCGACGTGTTCCTGGTTTGAGCCCAGGTAGGAGCGAGGAGAGGGACGGAAGCTATTCTGTTACACTGGCAATACTAAAGTGCCTATAAGAACATCCAATAGTCAAAGGTTAATGAAATACAAATGGTATAGAGGGAAATACTCCTATAATAACTACAACCTAAAACTTCTTACCTGGGAATATTGAAAGGAACCACCGGCTTTCATATGTTCATGTTTTGAGCAAGGAACTGAAACGTTAGCTTTCTTACATAGCACATATTGCACTTTTACTTTCTTCTCCAACACTTTGTTTTTGCAATATTTAAACCAAATTTAACAGGTTTCATTTCAGAAATTTTAATTCCAAACTACAACATTTTCAGACAAGATAGAACTGCCAAAGGGGGCAGTGTTGCAATCTACTGCAAAGATAGCCTGCAGAGTTCTGTCCTACTATCCAGGTCTGTACCCAAACAATTTGAACTTCTACTTTTAAATATCCACCTCTCTAAAAACAAGTCTCTCACCGTTGCTGCCTGCTATAGACCACCCTCTGCCCCCAGCTGTGCTCTGGACACCATATGTGAACTGATTGCCCCCCATCTATCTTCAGAGTTCGTGCTGCTAGGCGACCTAAACTGGAACATGCTTAACACCCCAGCCATCCTACAATCTAAACTTGATGCCCTCAATCTCACACAAATTATCAATGAACCTATTAGGTACCTCCCCAAAGCCTTAAACATGGGCACCCTCATAGATATCATCCTAACCAACTTCCCTTCTAAATACACCTCTACTGTCTTCAACCAAGATCTCAGCGATCACTGCCTGCATCTAATGGGTCAGCGGTCAAACGACCTCCACTCATCACTGTAAAACGCTCCCTGAAACACTTCTGCGAGCAGGCCTTTCTAATCGACCTGGCCGGGGTATCCTGGAAGGATATTGATCTCATCCCGTCAGTAGAGGATGCCTGGATATTTTTTAAAAATGCCTTCCTAACCATCTTAAATAAACATGCCCCATTCAAGAAATTTAGAACCAGGAACAGATATAGCCCTTGGTTCTCCCCAGACCTGACTGCCCTTAACCAACACAAAAACATCCTATGGCGTTCTGCATTAGCATCGAACAGCCCCGTGATATGCAGCTGTTCAGGGAAGCTAGAAACCATTATACACAGGCAGTTAGAAAAGCCAAGGCTAGCTTTTTCAAGCAGAAATTTGCTTCCTGCAACACTAACTCAAAAAAGTTCTGGGACACTGTAAAGTCCATGGAGAATAAGAACACCTCCTCACAGCTGCCCACTGCACTGAAGATAGGAAACACTGTCACCACTGATAAATCCACCATAATTGAGAATTTCAATGAGCATTTTTCTACGGCTGGCCATGCTTTCCACCTGGCTACTCCTACCCCAGTCAACAGCAACTCGCCCAAGCCTTCCCCATTTCTCCTTCTCCCAAATCCATTCAGCTGATGTTCTGAAAGAGCTGCAAAATCTGGACCCCTACAAATCAGCCGGGCTAGACAATCTGGACCCTTTCTTTCTAAAATTATCTGCCGAAATTGTTGCCACCCCTATTACTAGCCTGTTCAACCTCTCTTTCGTGTCGTCTGAGATTCCCAAAGATTGGAAAGCAGCTGCGGTCATCCCCTCTTCAAAGGGGGACACTCTTGACCCAAACTGCTACAGACCTATATCTATCCTACCGTGCCTTTCTAAGGTCTTCGAAAGCCAAGTCAACAAACAGATTACCGACCATTTCGAATCTCACCATACCTTCTCTGCTATGCAATCTGGTTTCAGAGCTGGTCATGGGTGCACCCCAGCCACGCTCAAGGTCCTAAACGATATCTTAACCGCCATCGATAAGAAACATTACTGTGCAGCCGTATTCATTGATCTGGCCAAGGCTTTCGACTCTGTCAATCACCACATCCTCATCGGCAGACTCGACAGCCTTGGTTTCTCAAATGATTGCCTCGCTTGGTTCACCAACTACTTCTCTGATAGAGTTCAGTGTGTCAAATCGGAGGGTCTGCTGTCCGGACCTCTGGCAGTCTCTGGGGGTGCCACAGGGTTCAATTCTTGGACCGACTCTCTTCTCTGTATACATCAATGAGGCGCTCTTGCTGCTGGTGAGTCTCTGATCCACCTCTACGCAGACGACACCATTCTGTATACTTCCGGCCCTTCTTTGGACACTGTTAACAACCCTCCAGGCAAGCTTCAATGCCATACAACTCTCCTTCCGTGGCCTCCAATTGCTCTTAAATACAAGTAAAACTAAATGCATGCTCTTCAACCGATCGCTACCTGCACCTACCCGCCTGTCCAACATCACTACTCTGGACAGCTCTGACTTAGAATACGTGGACAACTACAAATACTTAGGTGTCTGGTTAGACTGTAAACTCTCCTTCCAGACCCATATCAAACATCTCCAATCCAAAGTTAAATCTAGAATTGGCTTCCTATTTCGCAACAAAGCATCCTTCACTCATGCTGCCAAACATACCCTTGTAAAACTGACCATCCTACCAATCCTCGACTTTGGCGATGTCATTTACAAAATAGCCTCCAATACCCTACTCAACAAATTGGATGCAGTCTATCACAGTGCAGTCCGTTTTGTCACCAAAGCCCCATATACTACCCACCATTGCGACCTGTACGCTCTCGTTGGCTGGCCCTCGCTTCATACTCGTCGCCAAACCCACTGGCTCCATGTCATCTACAAGACCCTGCTAGGTAAAGTCCCCCCTTATCTCAGCTCACCATAGCATCTCCCACCTGTAGCACACGCTCCAGCAGGTACATCTCTCTAGTCACCCCCAAAACCAATTCTTTCTTTGGCCGCCTCTCCTTCCAGTTCTCTGCTGCCAATGACTGGAACGAACTACAAAAATCTCTGAAACTGGAAACACTCATCTCCCTCACTAGCTTTAAGCACCAACTGTCAGAGCAGCTCACAGATTACTGCACCTGTACATAGCCCACCTATAATTTAGCCCAAACAACTACCTCTTTCCCAACTGTATTTAATTTATTTATTTAGCTCCTTTGCACCCCATTATTTTTATTTCTACTTTGCACATTCTTCCATTGCAAAACTACCATTCCAGTGTTTTACTTGCTATATTGTATTTACTTTGCCTTTACCTCCCTTCTCACCTCATTTGCTCACATTGTATATAGACTTGTTTATACTGTATTATTGACTGTATGTTTGTTTTACTCCATGTGTAACTCTGTGTCATTGTATCTGTCGAACTGCTTTGCTTTATCTTGGCCAGGTCGCAATTGTAAATGAGAACTTGTTCTCAACTTGCCTACCTGGTTAAATAAAGGTAAAATAAATTTTAAAAATGATCTACTTGAGGCTAAATTGATTGTATTGATGTATTATATTAAGTTAAAATAAGTTTGTTCAGTATTGTTGTAATTGTCATTATTGCAAATACATTTTTTTATTAGCGTTTATTATTTTTTTAACAAATCGGCGGATTAAAATCGGTATCGGCTTTTTTGGTCATCCAATAATCGGTATTGAAAAAATCATAATCGGCCGACCTCTAGTTTGCATCTTGTAGTGTACCCTCTGTAGTCTGGTGGTCACTGTCCAATGAATTATGTAGATATTCCAATTATTATTTATCTGCTGTTTCCAGCTACAACAGTCATTTACAACATTAGCAATGTCTACACTGCATTTCTGATCAACTTGATCTTATTTTAATGCACAAAAGTGATTTTCTTCCAAAAAACAAGGACATTTCGAAGTGACCCCAAAATTTTGAACGTTAGCGTATGTGTGATTTTATTAAATGTATGTTTTCCAAACCTTTGTCCGGTTCAGGCTGGCTGGGCGGTCTGGCTGAAATTTGATATAGATGTCTTGAATTTTTTTAATTCTTTAAGTCTGTACTTTGTAAGAGATGTTTATTTGTTAGGCTATTGGTTAAAGGTGCAACAATATTGATTATTTAATTATCATTGCTCTAGTTTAGTCTTATCAATCACTCAGTGGCGATTTAAGTCTGTACACCTTGGTGGGTAAAAAAATGTTTTAAAAGTGAGATGAATGCCAGCAAAGCCACTACACAACACTAAACAATACATTAACTGCAATATAACGATGACAAACGGTGCCCACAAACTATTAGGGCCTACATAAGAGTCCCAACAGCAGTCCCAACTCCTTACCACTGCTACACCTACCTGGCTATCAGCGGAGCCTTGTCTGGCAGTGAAACAGTCTCATTTACTGACTTTGAAAAAATATATAGTTGATATGGCTGACTTGCTTAAAACTTCTTTGGGCTGAGATCCCGCTAACGGGATCGATATGACAACAGCCAGTGAAAGTGCAGGGCGCCAAATTCAAAAACTAATCCCACCACAGTGTCCGATTTCAAATAGGCTTTACGGCAAAAGCACCACAAAGAGCCAAGTCACTTGGTCAGAGCCAAGTCACTTTTTCCAGCCAACGAGAGGAGTCAAAAAAAATCAGAAAGAGATCAAATGAATCACTAACCTTTGATGATCATCAGATGACACTTACAGGACTTCATGTTACACAATAAATATATGTTTTGTTCAATAAAGTTCATATTTATATAAAAAAATCTCGGTATATATTGGCGCGTTGTGTTCAGTAGTTCCAAAAACATTCAGTGATTTTGCAGAGAGCCACATCAATTTACAGAAATACTCATTATAAATGTTGATGAAAATACAAGTGTTATGCATGGAACTTTAGATACACTTCTCCTTAAGGCAACCGCTGTGTCAGATTTCAAAAAAGCTTTACGGAAAAAGCAAACCATGCTATAATCAGAGTTCGGCGCACCATACAAGCCAAAAAGATATCCGCCATATTGTGCAGTCAACATTAGTCAGAAATAGCATTATAAATATTCACTTGATGATCATCAGAATGCACTCCCAGGAATCCCAGTCCCACAATAAATGTTTGTTTTGTTCGATAATGTCCATCATTTATGTCCAAATAGCTACTTTTGTTAGCGGGTTTTGTCTCGAAGCGCGAAGTCACGAAGCGAATATAGAATCAATCTTTAGGATGTTAACATAAATCTTCAATAATGTTCCAACCGGAGAATTCCTTTGTCTGTAGAATTGTGATGGTACGCAAGCTACCTCTCACGTGAACGAGCGTCACGAGCTCAAAGCATTCTGCCAGACCTCCGACTCATTCCCCTCTCATTCGCCCCCACTTTACAGTAGAAGCATCAAACTAGGTTCTAAAGACGGTTGACATCTAATGGAAGCCATAGGAAGTGCAACATGACCAATATCCCACTATATCTTCAATAGGGAATGAGTTGGAAAATGACCAACCTCAGATTTCCCACTTCCTGGTTGGATTTTATCTCAGGTTTTTGCCTGTCATATGAATTCTGTTATACTCACAGACATCATTCAAACAGTTTTAGAAACTTCAGAGTGTTCTATCCAAATATACTAATACTATGCATATATTAGCAACTGGGACTGAGTAGCAGGCAGTTTACTCTGGGCACCTTATTCAGCCAAGCTACTCAATACTGCCCCCAGCCATAAGTTAAACAAATGTGCTTTCTACTGACAATTGAGATGTACAAACTATGGCATAAGGGGACGACAAGCGGATATGAGGCTATTCGTAATTTTGATTAAGACATTAACGAGCAAGCTAGGACGGACGTAGTCAGTATAACTATTTGTTCAGCACTTTTGAAATGAACAGTGACAGAATTAAGAACATGGGCCATTCTTACAGTGTTTTCCCTGTACACCAGTCAGAACCATAGGATAAATAAAGGGGGCATATAAGCAGACAATGAAAGCTCTTACAACATTCAATGATTACATTTATCAAAAACAGATCATAGGCTACATGTTCACCACCAAGTCAGAACAGTAGGCAAAATTAAGAGGTGAAAAATAAACAAATTATTAGGGTGAGGCACATGGGCTACTAACATCTTACTACACAACATACACTTAGTATTACTTTCTTAGCTACAGTATGCATATATCCCTGGCATATTACATAATTTATGCAGCAGCATACCAGACACTTTTGGACTCATCTTGTTGTGCTGTGCTCACTTGAACAGGAAGGTGGCACGGCGGTCCTTCTTGGGCAAACGTTTTCATCAAAGTCTGGGATTCTCTGGATTTATGGTGCTTTCAAGACAACTGGGAACTCGAATATATAGAAAGGTTGAATCATGATGATGTCACTGATCTTCAGGTCGTAGAACTAGAAAGAGGCAGCCTTATGAATTTACAATTCCGAGTTGGATGAAAGTCCAAAATGTATTTTCCCAGTCGTAGCTTGTTTTTCCCCGAGGTCCCAGCTGTCTTGAACTCGCCAAAATCAGATTTTGCAGTTCCAAGTTAAGTTGTTTTGTGAGCGGCACAAATCACGCTTCATTGACAGCATGGCCAATGTTGAATGTTCATCACTTTAAACTAGGAAAAGAGAACGTCACCGGTCTTCTAGCCATCGCCGATCCATTTTTCATGTCTTGTTCACACACACTCCTGGTTTCAATTCCCTAATTACATGTTGTATATTTTCCCTCTGTCCCCCCCACCATGTCCTTGTCGGGAATTGTTTATTTAATGTTTCCTCCTGCTCGGTTTGCGCCCAGTGTAAGGCTCCTAGGCACCTGCCCAGAGGTAAGTTACAACCCTTACCTGTTACACAATGGCCCGTGGTTGCACCTGTCGGTGGGTTTCATAGCCGATCTTCCACCTTCACAGGGTAACACCACGATCCTGGTCGTTGTGGATCGTTTTTCTAAGTCCTGTCGTCTCCTCCCTTTGCCCGGTCTCCCTACGGCCCTATGAACTGCGGAGGCCCTGTTTACTCACGTCTTCCGGCACTATGGGGTGCCTGAGGATATAGTGTCTGATCGGGGACCCCAGTTCACGTCGAGGGTCTGGAGGGCGTTGATAGAACGTCTGGGCGTCTCGGTCAGCCTTACCTCAGGATTTAACCCCAGGAGTAACGGGCAGGTGGAGAGAGTTAACCAGGATGTGGGTAGGTGTCTGAGGTCTTATTGCCAGGACCGGCCGGGGGAGTGGGCAGCGTTCGTGCCCTGGGCAGAGATGGCCCAGAACTCACTCCGCCACTCCTCCACTAACCTCTCCCCCTTCCAGTGTGTATCGGGGTATCAGCCGGTTCTGGTGCCTTGGCATCAGAGTCATTTTTGTTTGTTTTTTATGCTAAAAATGTGGGGCTCAAAAGAGCCCTGAACGTCGGGTCGCCACTGCAATCATTTAAGCATATTTAATAGGGGCAGCAGTGTAGCCTAGTGGTTAGAGCATTGGACTAGTAACCGAAAGGTTGCAAGTTCAAATCCGCAAGCTGACAAGGTACAAAATCTGTTGTTCTGCCCTTGAACAAGCAGTTAAACCCACTGTTCCTAGGCCGTCATTGAAAATAAGAATTTGTTCTTAACTGACTTGCCTAGTAAAATAAAGGTTAAAAAAAAAAAAAATACTGATCTCTTACGTAGATGACTCTGGGCATTTTTGCTTAGTTTTTGTTGTTCTAAATAGAGATGGCTAGGAGGGCCATATTAGATCGTGTAGAAATGCAAGGAAAATAGCTTCAGATGTCCCCCAAAATTGAGAGGACCCCCAAATTCCCAACCAAGTAATGTTCCCCCACTTCTAAAACCAAAATTGGTATGTGCCCGCTTTTGGCTAGATCGCACATGTAGCATACATAATGACAAAATACCGAGATTATTTTGTTAAAAGACAGCCAAACATCGACGATCAAATCACCAGAATAAGAGCCTCGATATTTATAGAAAACTCGCATTAAACTAATTACCTTGCACTTTCACCACCCTGTGAACTTCATAACCTTCTTAATATGTAATCTAATCATTTAATTCATTTTACCAACACAAGAAGATCCCACTTTGTCTAGCGTGTTTTTTTTATCGACATTTGAAAGTTTACCGAAAAAAAATGTTCCCATCAGACCTGTATTTTTATTCAAGAATGTTGAATAAAATTATATTTAACGTTAACATTTTTTTTCCACATTCTGGTTTGTAGAGGTCGTGAGAGTTAACTTTCCAGATTCCAATTTTAATTTATGCCCGACGTAGAATTCGATGGAATTCAAAGTCGGGTTTCCAGGCAACAACTGGCTCAAATTTACCAACATGGGCCTAAAATAAAGCTATGTTGTGGACACTGTCATAAATAACCGTAGGCTATACTCACCAATTCGTAGGAAAACCACCACGCTGAACATAGACAGTAAGGTGGGTATCACCACCCCAAAGAATGTGGAGAGTTTTTTGGGACGACTCTGGTGCGCCGACTTCAGTCTGGAAAAAGCCAGGGACTGCTCCACAGTCTCCCCAGACAGACATGCATGATGCTCCCCCGACTGCTCATTGACGCTTGTGGAGAGACGATAGTGCAGGAGCGGTGTCCTCTCCGACATGTCGAAGCTGCTGTTGGCTACTAGGACTAGCCAGAACTTCAGAACACCCTGCCACCAATTGTTTCGGCTTTATCAACTAAGCTAGTTTCTAGAGTTCACTCCCAAACGTAGAAGCAAAAATCAGTACGCGTGACTTCACTAAGACATGATTTTCTCAATAATGTAACCAGACGCTGGACAACATTGTCACGGGCCAATCGTTGAAGTCTGAATGTTAATCAATATAGTGATATAGAATGCCTACCTCGACATTATAAATACATGTTCTCCTCGTGTGGCCTAACTCCACTCGAACTCAGAGACAGCACTATCTTGTCGTGGGCCTACATTAAAAACCACACATTTTCGTAAAAGTTGTCTTTAGCGTTACCATTATAGCCACTGTGTTGTGAACCCAGCGACATCTAGGTCATGTAATCATACAGCACACTTTCAAAATAAAAGTTATTAAGCAACCTAATTTAGCAGGGGTAAAAGAAACGCCTGAGCTGAGTTCCCACGTTTGGTTTTCACGGGAAAGGGAACCTAGGTTGAAGGTATTGTATCCCTGAAAATCAGATGCACCAGGTTGTTTCCAATGCCAGAAAACCAGATGCATCCAATGCCAATGACGCTAAGGGTGAATTTAAAATTGCTTAAACATACATTTATCCAAAATACAAACAATATATTATTGAAATCAAATAACAAACTTTGAAAGTACCAAGTATGTATGCTGCAATAGCCTATGTGCCAGGTTGTTATCTGGTGTACTGTGATCTTAGAAATGCTCTCTAGGACCATGCCTCAGGACTACCTGGCCTGACGACTCCTGGCTGTCCCCTTCCCCAGTCCATCCAGTTGTGCTGCTGATCCATTTGCACTGTTCTGCCTGCAACTGGGGACCCCTGACCTGATTCATCGGGTGTGCTACCTTGTCCCGGACCTGCTGTTTCGGCCCCTTCTCTCTCTCTCTCTCTCTCTTTCCCGGCCCTGCTGTTTTGACCTCTGAATACATAGCTATGAAAAGCCAACTGACATTGACTCCTGAAGTGTTGAACTGTTGCACCCTCTAAATAGTTTTTTCATTTTAGCTCTACACATCGCATGTCTACTGTACCATTTAAACTACAGAAGTTGTCAGCCCTGTACATCTGCTTAGTATTGTACTTTTAAACTATAAAAGTTGTTGTTTTGGAATGCTCAGACCCTCTACTAATGGGATCCTGTGTCATACCGTGAAGATTTGTGACAAGATTTGTGACATTTGTGACATATTTTTTAGAGAGCTGTAAATAAGGCCTTGTGTCATTGAGGTATTCTTTAAAGAGCTGTAAATAAGGCCTTGTGTCATTGGGGTATTTTTTTTAGAGAGATTTGTAAATAAGGCCTTGGGTTATTGGGGTATTTTTTTAGAGAGATTTGTAAATAAGGCCTTGTGTCATTGGGGTATTTTGTAGAGAGATTTGTTTTTTTTAAAAAGGCCTTGGGTTATTGGGGTATTTTTGGGGGTCAGCGGTCACAGTAGCTTTCTGCTGAAAAATAGACACTTGCGGTAAACTTCATGGTGTGAAACTGGATCTTATTAGTAGAGAGTCTGATGATTCTGAAATGCCCCCCTTTTATGCTGACGACATCTATAGTTTAAAATAAATGTTATAGAATCAAACATCTGTTGATCAATCGATCAAATGTATTTCATAATGTCCTTTTTACGTCAGCAGTTGTTACAAAGTGCTTTACAGATACCGAGCCTAAACCCCCAAAGAGCAAGCAATGAAGATGCAGAAGCACAGTGGTTTGGAAAACAACCATAGAGGCAGGAACCTAGGAAGAAACCTGGACACCAGACTCTATGTTGTTTGTGTTTTCAATAAATGCATGGAACTTTAAACTATATGTTTTTTTTAATTGTTAAATCAGAAAAGCATTCTTTAACAGTCAAGTAACCTTTTTTTCAGGTTTTTATGGTGATAGCGTGTGTGATGCTGGCCTTGTTCAAGAGAGTCAAATCACCATACATCCTGGGTAAATGCTGACTGACTGTTCTACAAAGTAGTTATTTATGATGCAAGGTGATTTGTATATCAGTCAATCGGCAATGTCGAACAAGCCATTGTGTTCAAGTAAATGGAGAACTTTTATTTTGAAGCTATTTGGGACACGTTGATGTCGCATATTGGCGCTGATTTCACGGAGCTCATTCCGTTGACTAGATTTATCATGTGACGCCAGTATTTTCTAGTTTGTCATCCGTTCGTATGAGCCAGCCCAATTGTCCAATCAACTCTCTCCAACTTGTCAAAGCATTTTGGTTTAAAATATTACATTGTGACAATCTCCGTGTCTTACTTCCTTATTACTGGAAACTTTGCATCGAAACGAAAGTTGACACCTGTTTACACTCAACAAGTGACATTGTATCCTTGGAATAAATTAGCCTACAGTAATTATGTTGCTGTTGGCTAATCCTTCTATCTGACGTTACCATGGAATCGCAACCTAAAAACTGCTAAATAGTAGAGTCCAGCACTAATACCAAAAGTCCACACTCTTTCATTAGATTTAATCTTATACGGATGTAGTATATAAATAGAAACCTTGGGTAGGCTACATAACGTCTATACATTTAATTATTTACATAGCCTACACCGTTTAATGGAATGCTTTTATTGATTTCAATTTGTTATAACATTCCATGTAACAGGCTACATCATGCATATTGAAAATACAGAAATAATAAGCTAATCATATTTCAATATAAAATGTGACATAGCCAAACATGTTTTTTCGACACTTGAATATCAATCATATAGAATACAACACACACACTCTTTCTCCCTCGCTTGACCTTTTTATTCAGTCTTTTGGCTCAACTTTTTCCAAACCAGCCATTCTTCAAAAGTATGCATTTGATAAATATTCCTCTTCCATTCTTCCAACCAGTGCAGTAATCGATTTTAACCAACTATATTTCCACCATGGATGTTTTTTCCCTCCTATCATGGCTGTGAAAAACCATACATAATAGGCTACCTTTACTCTGTGGATATTCCCATTTGAGAAAATAATGTAGCAAGTCTTCTTCCAATTTGGCACAGAGGCACTTTAAAGTGGGGCCAACAGTCTTTAGAATTGTCTCATCTAATTAAGAGCGTAGGTCCAGTCTCTTTGGACTTTGCCTCACTGATAGTGCCTGCTTCTAACAGAGAGCCATTAATGGCGTCCTTTTGTGGATCTAACTCCGCCATGGCTCGCTGGCCAAAGCCTATGGGGAAATTAATGGGGGTTTTGGATTAACGCTGAAAATAAGGATTTTGATAAGCACAGGTTGGGGAGATTGTATGCATTTTGTTCTATGAGATCATCTTCATCAGCTAATGTCACTTTTTGTGAAATTTGAAGCATTTATGTAAGCAGCAAAGCAAGCACAGAAAGACATCATAATTCATAAAGGCAGTGTTAATTGATATTATCTTACAGAACAAAAAATATAAATCAAAATCAAATCAAATCAAATTTTATTTGTCACATACACATGGTTAGCAGATGTTAATGCGAGTGTAGCGAAATGCTTGTGCTTCTAGTTCCGACAATGCAGTAATAACGAACAAGTAATCTAACTAACAATTCCAAAAAAACTACTGTCTTATACACAGTGTAAGGGGATAAAGAATATGTACATAAGGATATATGAATGAGTGATGGTACAGAGCAGCATAGGCAAGATACAGTAGATGATATCGAGTACAGTATATACATATGAGATGAGTATGTAAACCAAGTGGCGTAGTTAAATTGGCTAGTGATACATGTATTACATAAGGATGCAGTCGATGATATAGAGTACAGTATCTACGTATGCATATGAGATGAATAATGTAGGGTAAGTAACATTATATAAGGTAGCATTGTTTAAAGTGGCTAGTGATACATTTACATCATTTCCCATCAATTCCCATGATTAAAGTGGCTGGAGTAGAGTCAGTGTCATTGACAGTGTGTTGGCAGTAGCCACTCAATGTTAGTGGTGGCTGTTTAACAGTCTGATGGCCTTGAGATAGAAGCTGTTTTTCAGTCTCTCGGTCCCAGCTTTGATGCACCTGTACTGACCTCGCCTTCTGGATGACAGCGGGGTGAACAGGCAGTGGCTCGGGTGGTTGATGTCCTTGATGATCTTTATGGCCTTCCTGTAGCATCGGGTGGTGTAGGTGTCCTGGAGGGCAGGTAGTTTGCCCCCGGTGATGCGTTGTGCAGACCTCACTACCCTCTGGAGAGCCTTACGGTTGAGGGCGGTGCAGTTGCCATACCAGGCGGTGATACAGCCCGCCAGGATGCTCTCGATTGTGCATCTGTAGAAGTTTGTGAGTGCTTTTGGTGACAAGCCGAATTTCTTCAGCCTCCTGAGGTTGAAGAGGCGCTGCTGCGCCTTCCTCACGATGCTGTCTGTGTGAGTGGACCAATTCAGTTTGTCTGTGATGTGTATGCCGAGGAACTTAAAACTTGCTACCCTCTCCACTACTGTTCCATCGATGTGGATGGGGGGGTGTTCCCTCTGCTGTTTCCTGAAGTCCACAATCATCTCCTTAGTTTTGTTGACGTTGAGTGTGAGGTTATTTTCCTGACACCACACTCCGAGGGCCCTCACCTCCTCCCTGTAGGCCGTCTCGTCGTTATTGGTAATCAAGCCTACCACTGTTGTGTCGTCCGCAAACTTGATGATTGAGTTGGAGGCGTGCATGGCCACGCAGTCGTGGGTGAACAGGGAGTACAGGAGAGGGCTCAGAACGCACCCTTGTGGGGCCCCAGTGTTGAGGATCAGCGGGGAGGAGATGTTGTTGCCTACCCTCACCACCTGGGGGCGGCCCGTCAGGAAGTCCAGTACCCAGTTGCACAGGGCGGGGTCGAGACCCAGGGTCTCGAGCTTGATGACGAGCTTGGAGGGTACTATGGTGTTGAATGCCGAGCTGTAGTCGATGAACAGCATTCTCACATAGGTATTCCTCTTGTCCAGATGGGTTAGGGCAGTGTGCAGTGTGGTTGAGATTGCATCGTCTGTGGACCTATTTGGGCGGTAAGCAAATTGGAGTGGGTCAAGGGTGTCAGGTAGGGTGGAGGTGATATGGTCCTTGACTAGTCTCTCAAAGCACTTCATGATGACGGATGTGAGTGCTACGGGGCGGTAGTCGTTTAGCTCAGTTACCTTAGCTTTCTTGGGAACAGGAACAATGGTGGCCCTCTTGAACAATGGTGGCCCTCTTACTTCCGGCGCCGACAGAGATGGCCGCCTCGCTTCGCGTTCCTAGGAAACTATGCAGTTTTTTTTTTTTTTACGTGTTATTTCTTACACTAGTACCCCAGGTCATCTTAGGTTTCATTACATACAGCCGAGAAGAACTACTGAATATAAGATCAGCGTCAACTCACCATCAGTACGACCAAGAATATGTTTTTCGCGATGCGGATCCTGTGTTCTGCCTTACAACCAGTGTAACGGAGTGGATTACATGCAGCGACCCAAAAAACGACTCAGAAAAAGAGGGAAACGAAGCGGTCTTCTGGTCAGACTCCGGAGACGGGCACATCGTGCACCACTCCCTAGCATTCTTCTTGCCAATGTCCAGTCTCTTGACAACAAGGTTGATGAAATCCGAGCAAGGGTAGCATTCCAGAGGGACATCAGAGACTGTAACGTTCTTTGCTTCACGGAAACATGGCTAACTGGAGAGACGCAATCCGAAGCGGTGCAGCCAGCGGGTTTCTCCACGCATCGCGCCGACAGAAACGAACATCTTTCTGGTAAGAAGAGGGGCGGGGGCATATGCCTTATGGCCAACGTGACATGGTGTGATGAAAGAAACATACAGGAACTCAAATCCTTCTGTTCACCTGATTTAGAATTCCTCACAATCAAATGTAGACCGCATTATCTACCAAGAGAATTCTCTTCGATTATAATCACAGCCGTATATATCCCCCAAGCAGACACATCGATGGCTCTGAACGAACTTTATTTAACTCTCTGCAAACTGGAAACGATTTATCCGGAGGCTGCATTCATTGTAGCTGGGGATTTTAACAAGGCTAATCTGAAAACAAGACTCCCTAAATTTTATCAGCATATCGATTGCGCAACCAGGGGTGGAAAGACCCTGGATCATTGTTACTCTAACTTCCGCGACGCATATAAGGCCCTGTCCCGCCCCCTTTCGGAAAAGCTGACCACGACTCCATTTTGTTGATCCCTGCCTACAGACAGAAACTAAAACAAGAAGCTCCCACGCTGAGGTCTGTCCAACGCTGGTCCGACCAAGCTGACTCCACACTCCAAGACTGCTTCCATCACGTGGACTGGGAGATGTTTCGTATTGCGTCAGACAACAACATTGACGAATACGCTGATTCGGTGTGCGAGTTCATTAGAACGTGCGTTGAAGATGTCGTTCCCATAGCAACGATTAAAACATTCCCTAACCAGAAACCGTGGATTGATGGCAGCATTCGTGTGGAACTGAAGGCGCGAACCACTGCTTTTAATCAGGGCAAGGTGTCTGGTGACATGACTGAATACAAACAGTGCAGCTATTCCCTCCGCAAGGCTATCAAACAAGCTAAGCGCCAGTACAGAGACAAAGTAGAATCTCAATTCAACGGCTCAGACACAAGAGGCATGTGGCAGGGTCTATAGTCAATCACGGACTACAGGAAGAAACCCAGCCCAGTCACGGACCAGGATGTCTTGCTCCCAGGCAGACTAAATAACTTTTTTGCCCGCTTTGAGGACAATACAGTGCCACTGACACGGCCTGCAACGAAAACATGCGGTCTCTCCTTCACTGCAGCCGAAGTGAGTAAGACATTTAGACGTGTTAACCCTCGCAAGGCTGCAGGCCCAGACGGCATCCCCAGCCGCGCCCTCAGAGCATGCGCAGACCAGCTGGCCGGTGTGTTTACGGACATATTCAAAAAATATAAGATCTCCTAAAGCTGTCATAACCGCATTCTTTCAACATTCATTTCCCCTATAGGAATGGCTGAACCAACCAGAGGAAACTCATTTCCAGTTTTTAGGACTACACGCTGGCGAGCTCTATAGAAGCCAGTTGTAGCCTCCTCAGATCCCACCTACTCCTCAACGGGTACCACACCATGTCGTGCTGTATATCACCAGCAGAGGACTCTGTAACTCCATCAATAAATCCAAGTGGTAGCAAAACACTGCCGTGTAGTAAAGAGATCTCCACCAGGGTGTGCCCTAGATTCTTCATCCAGTTCAGCATTGATAAGGGAGAGAGAAGAAATCCCAGGTCATCATCTCTGTCCCAAGCAGCTGTCTCTGAGGTCCAGGGAGAGCCACTCCAGCTTCCGCCGGAGCAGCTTGCCGTACAGCTACAGCACCTGGTTCAGACTCTGGCTCTGCTGGCTGGGACAGCCTGGGTCTGGATCTGGGTCTGTCAAGTAATCCTGTGGACCAGCAGACAAACAGTCAAGTATTTGTGGAGAAAGAAAGAAAGAATGAAAGAAAGAAAGAGAGAGAGAGAGAGAGAGAGAGAGAGAGAGAGAGAGAGAGAGAGATGGCATGAATGAAAGCTAGAGAGTGAGTGTGCATGTGTGTGTATGTGTATGTCTCTGTCGGTATGTGCATACGTGTGTGTGCGTCTTACCGTGATGTCCAGGTTGGTGACTATGTGCAGGTAGTTTGTTATTCCATGCTCCAGTCTCTCCAGCTGAGTTTGGTCTGTGTCCTCACTCTCCAACAACACCCCCAAACCCCTCTCACCTCAGCATGCTTCTCCTGCAGCTAGGGAGGCACACACACATGCACGCACAAACAATCGATTTGTAACTTTATGACTTTGTGTTATATTAAAATTTAGATTTAAGTTTACATATTTCTGATGCCAGGATGAGCAACCCCTATTACTCTCTTCGGCCTGCACTGTCATCTGAGTCCCCTATTCCACCATGCTCTGACGAGCACCGAAGTGGACTCACAACTGCGGTTATGGTTTTCGTTCTATGGAGTAGGGAGCAATATCAAGCAATCAAATGAATTTATAAAACCCTTTTTTACATCAGTCGATGTCACAAAGTGCTATATAGAAACCCAGCCTAAAACCCCAAACAGCAAGCAATGCAGATGTAGAAGCGCGGTGGCTAGGAAAAACTTCCTTTAAAGGCAGGAACATAGGATGAAACTTAGAGAGGAACCAGGCTCTGAAGGGTGGCCAGACCTCTTCTGGCTGTGCCGGATGGAGATAATAACAGTACATGGCCAAGATGTTCAAACGTTCATAGATGACCAGCAGGGTCAAATAATAATAATCACAGTGGTTGTAGAGGTCAGCACCTCAGGAGTAAATGACAGTTGGCTTTTCATAGCGATCATTCAGAGTTAGAGACAACAGGTGCGGTATAGAGAGAGAGAGTCGAAAACAGCAGGTCGGGGACAAGGTAGCACGTCCTTGTCCCGGACCTGCTGTTTAAACAACCCAGGGCTGCATTATCCACTTAGCCTGATGTGGCCCCGGGTTGTTTAAACACCCTCGAGTTGGTCTGCACAGAGGAATTCTCTCACCAGATCTATGGAGTAGAGCAGGACTCTCCAGTTTATCAGCTTTACAAAGGCCGCCCTTCAGGACCGAGATACTCCCATGACCTGCAATACTTCATTGTTACGAGTAGGCCACTTGCCCCCGGGCCCCTACTGGGAAGCAAAAGAAGGTGGCCCTGTCGACTCCCGGCAGTTTATTTATGATTGATGGAGCAACAGGGAGGTAGTGTGCAATCTTTTCAGATTTAGCCACCTCAAAGGCGACTTTGTATCGCACCGTAATATCAACCACCAAATCTGCACAGCTTTTCACAAATATCAAGTCAGGTTTCCTAAGTCTCCCATTCAGCATGGAGATATGCATCTCCTTGATAAAATTCCATCTGTTGCTTTCAGCTTCTGTTACTAATAGTTCACACACCTTGTTTTGCCTATTTATGTGGGCTCCTTGGATCGACAGCCATTGACCCAGGATGTGTGAGCAAGATTCATACGTGGCTGGACAGCACCTGCAAGAAGAATCCATCTCCGGCCTTCCCCTTGCGAGCATCTGGGTGGGATCAACATTGGCCCTCAACTTAAGCCCATCAATGTACTGACTGTGCTTGAATTCACTGAAGAGGGATTAGCAAGTCAAATTTTGTTGGTCTTGTCATTGCCAAAGGCCTGCATCCCCATACCTTGAGTTACCAGGCTGATCTATTTCCGCATTTCCCCCTGCCTCCAATCACATGGATTGGGCACTGCAGCGTCACTAAACCAGTTGTGTTGTTGTCAAGGGAGGGAATCTTTGTGTTGCTCCCACAGTCTGTCAATCAACTGTGCTGTGATTTATCCTCCTGGTGCACTCATCTGCTGAGTGCCACAGCCGGTTGATCTTTCTGGCCTGAATCGATGGAATCTGGCAGGCCAACTTCACGATGCCAGGCCTACCATCTCAGTGTTTCTCATACAGCAACCCGTTACAGGTGAGAAGTGTAGACATTCCTTCACCATAGTTCCTTTCCTTCTATCTGTAAGGGAGTGTGAAATTATTGATGGAGCACCACTTGCTATAAGACAGCAAGAAAATATCAAATAGTTACAATTACAACTACAGGCAATATAATCCTGGAGACAGTAGATGTTTTACAAAACATATACGACTTATTTAGATATAACCAGGGTAAAGCAATTAAATGAACAGGATGATTGTGATTGCAAAATTATGTACTAATGTGGTAGGCTACAGGATCAGAGTCCCAAACAGGGAATGGAGATTACAGGGCCTAAAATCAAACAGTCGTTCTTGATATTTCAGAACGAAACAAGGCCAGGCTTAAAGAAATATACATGGTAATAATAGAAGTAACAGATAATGGATTTAGAGCTAGATGGCGCCGACAGAGATGGTTGCCCCGCTTCAGATCCTTCGTTTCTTTATGCATTACTTCTTACATTGTTTGCCCAGAAAATCTCAAGTGTTATTACATACAGCCTGGAAGAACTACTGGATATAAAAACAACGTCAATTTACCAACATTACGACCAGGAATATGACTTTTCTGAATCGGATCCTTTGTTCGGACCTGGGATCTTATCCCAGAGGCCGACCCAAAACAACGCGGTCGCCGAAGGAGAGGCAGACTGAGCAGCCTACTGGTCAGACTAAGAAGGCGAGCACACCATCCACCACTTCTGAGCATATTACTTGCCAATGTCAAATCTCTAGATAACAAGGTGAACGAAATTAGGGCACGAGTTGCCTTCCAGAGAGACATCAGAGATTGTAACATTATTTGTTTCACGGAAACATGGCTCACTCGGGATATGTTGTCAGAGTCGGTACAGCCACCTGGTTTCTTCATGCATTGCGCCGACAGTACCAAGCATCTCTCTGGTAAGAAGAAGAGTGAGGGTGTATCCCTTATGATTAACGACAAATGGTGTAATCACAACAACATACAGGAACTCAAGTCCTTTTGTTCACCTGACCTAGAATTCTTTACAATCAAATGCCGACTGCATTATCATCCAAGAGAATTCTGTTTGATTATAGTCACAACCGTGTATTTCCCGCCCCCAAGCAGAAACCTTGTCGGCCCTGAAAGAACTTCACTGGACTCTATGTAAACCATACATCCTGAGGCTGCATTTATTGTAGCTGGGGATTTTAACAAAGCTAACCTGAGAACAAGACTTCCTAAATTCTATCAGCATATCGAATGCATGACACAAGCTGGTTGCATTCTGGATCATTGCTACTCTAACTTCCGCAATGAATACAAAGACCTCCTCCGCCCTGCCTTTGGAATATCTGACCATGACACCATTTTGTTGCTCCCAGCCTATAGATTGAAACTAAAACAGGAAACTCCTGTGCTCAGGTACAGTGGGGCAAAAAAGTATTTAGTCAGCCACCAATTGTGCAAGTTCTCCCACTTAAAAAAATGAGAGAGGCCTGTAATTTTCACCATCGGTACATTTCAACTATGACAGACAAAATGAGAAAAAAAATCCAGAAAATCACATTGTAGGATTTTTAAGGAATTTATTTGCAAATTATGGTGGAAAATAAGTATTTGGTCATCTACAAACAAGCAAGATTTCTGTCTCTCACAGACCTGTAACTTCTTCTTTAAGAGGCTCCTCTGTCCTCCACTCGTTACCTGTATTAATGGCACCTGTTTGAACAATGGCCACTCCAATACCTTGTCTTTGTTGTCCTTAAGCCATTTTGCCACAACTTTGGAAGTATGCTTGGGGTCACTGTCCATTTGGAAGACCCATTTGCGAGCAAGCTTTAACTTCCTGACTGATGTCTTGAGATGTTGCTTCAATACATCCACATAATTTTCTTTTCTCATGATGCCATCTATTTTGTGAAGTGCACCAGTCCCTCCTGCAGCAAAGCACCCCCACAACATGATGCTGCCACCCCGTGCTTCACGGTTGGGATGGTGTTCTTTGGCTTGCATGCCTCCCCTTTTTTCCCCCAAACATAACGATGGTCATTATGGCCAAACAGTTCTATTTTTGTTTCATCAGGCCAGAGGACACTCCAAAAAGTACGATCTTTGTCCCCATGTGCAGTTGCAAACCGTAGTCTGGCCTTTTTATGGCGGTTTTGGAGCAGTGGCTTCTTCCTTGCTGAGTGGCCATTCAGGTTGTTGATATAGGACTCGTTTTTACTGTGGACATAGATACTTTTGTACCTGTTTCCTCCAGCATCTTCACAAGGTCCTTTGCTGTTGTTCTGGGATTGATTTGCACTTTTCGCACCAAAGTACGTTCATCTCTAGGAGACAGAACGCGTCTCCTTCCTGAGCGGTGTGACGGCTGCGTGGTCCCATGGTGTTTATACTTGCGGAACATTGTTTGTACAGATGAACGTGGTACCTTCAGGCGTTTGTAAATTGCTCCCAAGGATGAACCAGACTTGTGGAGGTCTACAGTTTTTTTCGGAGGTTTTTCTGAGAGAGAGAGACAGTCCGGGACAAGAGAGTCCGGGACAAGGTAACACGTTCAGTGAACAGGTCATGGTTCCATAGCCGCAGGCAGGACAGTTGAAACTGGAGCAACAGCACAACCAGGTGGACTGGGGACAGTCAGGAGTTATAAGGCCAGGTAGTCCTGAGGCATGATCCTAGGACACAGGTCCTCCGGGAGGGGAGGAAAAGAGAGAGAGAATTAGAGGGAGCATTCTTAAATTCACACATGACACCAGATAAGACAGGAGAATTTCACCAGATATAACAGACTGACCCTAGCCCCTCAGCACATAGACTATTGCAGCATAGATCCTGGAGGCAGAGACGGAGGAGGGGTCAGAGGACACTGTGGCCCCGCTCCGACGATATCCCCGGGCCAACCAGGCAGGATATAACCCCACCCACTTTGCCAAAGCACAGCCCCCACATCACTAGAGGGATATCAACAGACCACCAGCTTACTATCCTAAGACAAGGCTGAGTACAGCCCACGAAGATCTCCTCCATGCATGAGCCCGAGGGGGCACAAGACCGGACAGGAAGATCACATCAGTGACTCAACCCATTCAAGTATAGCTCAAAAAAGCCTGGCACAACGTGATGCACCCCTCCTAGGGACGACATGGTAGACCAATATTAAGCCAGTTTCTCAGCTCCGTAATAGGGTCAGTGGCAGAGAATCACGTTGGTGAGAGGAGAGCCGGCTAGGCAGAGACAGCAAGCACAGTTCGTCATTCCAGTGACTTGCTGTTCACCTTCGCACACCTGGGCCAGACTACACCTACTGAGGAGCTGAGTCTTCAGTCAAAATGTAAGGTCGAGACCGAGACTGCATTTCTCACATGGTTAGGCAGACAATTCCATAACAACTGAGCTCTATAGGCGAAAGCCCTGCCTCCAGCTGTTTGCTTAGAAATTCTAGGGACTATTGTGAGGCCTGCGTCTTGTGACTGTAGCATACGTGTAGGTATGTACAGCAGCACCAAATCGGACAGATAGGCAGGACAAGTCCATGTAAGGCTTTGTAGGTTAGCAGTAAAACCTTGAAATCAGCCCTTGTCTTAACAGGAAGCCAGTGTAGAAAGGCTAGCACTAGAGTAATATCATCAACTAGAAGTGTGAGATGAGCAGAAGAGGGATGGATGACTCCTGCTGGGAGCTTGCTATGAGTGGCCCACTCTTCCTTTGTTCTCAGGCCAATGAAGAGAGCTCCTTGTGTATTCTCATTGTATTTGACGTCTGGCGTGGATGTGTAAATTCAACGCTCCTCTGCACATCTATTTTGTTCAGGTCGATCCCCTTTAGGTTGCCATGGTCAGCCTTGTAGATGAGCCTCGGGACAGCGAAGGAGTTCAACATCTTGATCTTCCATATCCAATCATAAAGTAGCCCAATCAGTTCCAGCTTAACAATGCCTGCCCACGGGTTCACTTGCATTCCAAGATATTTTTCGGATTCTTCATGCAGGATCAAGTGCAAGTCCTCTCCGTTCAGTTTCCAGGTTGAACAACCATTAACCTTGAATGAGCATTTGTCTGTGCTATTATAGTATTTTTCAATGAAGACACTGTGGCATTTTTTGGGTTGAACTCTCAAACCCATTAGTTGGCTTTTTTTCCCACACCTTTCACCGAGCCGCTCAAAAGTACCAAGTAATCCGCAGACATTAAAGTGGTAGTCTGGCGGCCTCTCGAACCTTCTCCAGGGACATCGGATCACCTTGCTTAACACTGACGGACATGTCAATCATCGAGGATTTCACTCCATTGGCAATGACCCTTGTTGTGTTTTTATCATAGGTGCTTCCGATCAGTACCGTGATGTGCCGGTCGAGGCTCCTTTAACCTAGAACACCCAGAAGATGCTTGTGCGATACAGAGTCAAAAGCCTTTGCAAAATCCCTTTGAAGGTTGATGAAGGGCTCCTGTCACCAGTCACATCGAGAACAAGTGAGCCAACTTCTCTCCTCTGAGGTCCCAACTTAATAGACTTTAATAGACTGACCCTCTACAAGCAAGAGTCCAAGAGTGAGGGAGACACAATATGGGGACAGTGAGGTAGTCAGGTGAAGGTGATACGTTTGGCATTCCATTTCTTTACTAAAATATGCCTCTTAAATAGAAAATCATTTGACTCTAAAGTCAACAAATATCTGAAACGTTATGTTGGCAACTGCATGTTATGGCAAATACTAGATCGAGAAATAGAGACAAACAAACAAAATGAAATAACGCGACCATAGACCAAGTAGTTGCTGACTCGACTAGAGTGAGATTAGAGACACTACTAACAGAATTTCGCACTGGCAATGAGAAACTATCTAGGCAGTTGAAGAACATATCTGATGATGTCAAACAAATCTTAACTGATATGACTGAACTGGGCAAACATGTTGAGGAGGATGAAACCACACCAAAGTGTTCAATCTTGGTTTCATCAGACCAGAGAATCTTGTTTCTCATGGTCTGAGTCCTTTACGTGTCTTTTGACAAACTCCAAGCGGCCTGTCATGTACCTTTTACTGAGGAGTGCCTTCCATCTGGCCCCTCTACCGTAAAGGCCTGATTGGTGGAGTGCTCCAGAGATGGTTGTCCTTCTGGAAGGTTCTCCCATCTCCACAGAGGAACTCTGGAGCTTTGTCAGAGTGACAATCAGGTTCTTGGTCATCTCCCTGACCAAGGCCCTTCTTCCACAATTGCTCAGTTTGGCCAGGCGGACAGCTCTAGGAAGAGTTTTGATGGTTCCAAACTTCTTCCATTAAGGGATTAAGGAATGATGGAGGCCAGTGTGTTCTCAGGGATCTTCAATGCAACTTGGAATGCAATTTAATACCCATTTAGAGGTCAGCGCATGCCACGCACCTGCTAATATTCCTCCATAAATGAGCTAATTTTGGCAAAAAGTTGTATTTTTAGGACTGTCTCTTTTCTTTCTACATATTTTCAGGCAGGTGTGCAATTAGCAATGACAATTCTCCTGTAGCCTAACTGATGTAGGATAGTGTCACGTGTGCTCCCTCTCCGGCCTCTAGGTTACCAGGCTGCTCATTATGGCGCACACCTGTCACCATCGTTACGCACACATGTACGTCATCACACTCACCTGGACTCCATCACTTCCCTGATTACCTTCCCTATATATGTCACTCCCTTTGGTTCCTTCCCCAGGCGTTATTGTTTCTGTTCCAGTGTTAAATCTGTGCATTGTTCATGTTTTATGTTGAGTTTATTTATTAAAACACTCCCTCCCTGAACTTGAATCCCGACTCTCAGTGCACATCTTCACAGATAGTGATTACAGATAGTGATTAGGCTATAGATGGCTGTAGCATGGGGTTACCAATCTGCAGTTGTTTAGGCTAGATAAAGTGTTCAGAATTTTGGCTTTGATACCATTAACAGCTTAGCATAACAATGCCACTGTGAAAAAAATGCCTTTATTTATTTTTATTTCACCTTTGTTTTACCAGGTAAGCTAGTTGAGAACAAGTTCTCATTTACAACTGTGACCTGGCCAAGCAAAGCAGTGAGATACAAACAACAACACAGAGTTACACATGGAATAAACAAGAGGACAGTCAATAACACAATAGAAAAAAGGGAAAGTATATATACAGTGTGTACAAATGGCGTGAGGAGGTAAGGCAATAAATAGGCCATAGTAGCGACGTAATTACAATTTCGCAAATTAACACTGGGGTGATAGATGAGTAGATGGTGATGTGCAAGTAGAAATACTGGTGTGCAAAAGAGAAGAATGTAAATAAAAACAATATGGGGATGAGGTAGGTAGATTGGGTGGGCTATTTACAGATAGGCTATGTACAGGAGCAGCAATCGGTTAGCTGCTCAGATAGCTGATGTTTAAAGTTAGTAAGAGAAATATAAGTCTTCAGCTTCAGAGATTTTTGCAATTCGTTCCAGTCATTGGCAGCAGAGAACTGAAAGGAAAGGCGGCCAAACGAGGTGTTGGCTGTGGGGATGACCAGTGAGATATACCTGCTGGAGCGCGTGCTACGGGTGGGTGTTGGTATTGTGACCAGTGAGCTGAGATAAGGCAGAGCTTTATCTAGCATAGACTTATAGATGACCTGGAGCCAGTGGGTCTGGCGACGAATATGTAGCGAGGGCCAGCCGACTAGAGCATACAGGTCGCAGTGGTGGGTGATATAAGGGGCTTTGGTGACAAAACTGATGGCACTGTGATAGACTGCATCCAGTTTGCTGAGTAGAGTATTGGAAGCTATTTTGAAAATTACATTGCCGAAGTCGAGGATCGGTAGGATAGTCAGTTTTACGAGGGTATGTTTGGCGGTGTGAGTGAAGGAGGCTTTGTTGTGAAATAGGAAGCCAATTCTAGATTTCATTTTGGATTGGAGATGTTTAATATGAGTCTGGAAGGAGAGTTTACAGTCTAGCCAGACACCTAGGAATTTGTAGTTATCCACATATTCTTGGTCAGAACCGTCCAGATAAGCGATGCTAGTCGGGCGGCTAGGTGCGGGCAGCGAACGGTTGAAAAGCATGAATTTGGTTTTACTAGCGTTTAAGAGCAGTTGGAGGCTACGGAAGGAGTGTTGTATGGCATTGAAGCTTGTTTGGAGGTTCGTTAGCACAGTGTCCAAAGAAGGGCCAGATGTATACAGAATGGTGTCGTCTGCATAGAGGTGCATCAGGGAATCACCCCCAGTAAGAGTGACATCGTTGATATATACAGAGAAAAGAGTATGCCTGAGAACTGAACTCTGTGGTTCCCCCATAGAGACTGCCAAAGGTCCGGACAACAGGCCCTCCGATTTGACACACTGAACTCTGTCTGAGTAGTAGTTGGTGAACCAGGCGAAGCAGTCATTTGAGAAACCAAGGCTTTTGAGTCTGACGATTAGAATACGGTGATTGACAGAGTCGAAAGCCTTGGCCAGGTCGAAGAAGACGGCTGCACAGTACTGTCTTTTATCGATGGCGGTTATGATATCATTTAGTACCTTGAGCGTGGCTGAGGTGCATAATGGCCGGCAGTAGAGAAATGCTTATTGAAATTCTCGATTATTGTGGATTTATCGGTGGTGACAGTGTTACCTAGCCTCAGTGAAGTGGGAAGCTCTTATTCTCCATGGACTTTAGTGTCCCAAAACTTTTTGGAGTTAGAGCTACAGGATGCAAATTTCTGTTTGACTGACTGCATGTATTGGTTCCTGACTTCCCTGAAAAGTTGCATATCGCGGGGACTATTTGATGCTAGTGCAGCCCGCTACAGGATGTTTTGTGCTGGTCAAGGGCATTCAGGTCTGGAGTGAACCAAGGACTATATCTGTTCTTAGTTCTAAATTTTTTGCAATTGGCATGCTTATTTAAGATGGTGAGGAAATTACTTTTAAAGAACAACCAGGCATCCTCGACTGACGGGATGAGGTCAATATCCTTCCAGGATACCCGGGCCAGGTCGATTAGAAAGGCCTGCTCACCTTTCTGTTTTAGGGAGCGTTTGACAGTGATAGTTGGTCGTCGTTTGACTGCGGACCCATAGTGGATGCAGGTAATGAGGCAGTGATCGCTGAGATCCTGATTGAAAACAGCAGAGGTATATTTGGAGGGCAAGTTGGTCAGGAAAATATCTATGAGGGTGCCCATGTTTACGGATTATGGGTTGTACCTGGTGGGTTCCTTGATAATTTGTGTGAGATTGAGGGCATCTATCTTAGATTGTAGGACTGCCGGGGTGTTAAGCATATCCCAGTTTTGGTCACCTAACAGAACAAACTTTGAAGATAGATGGGGGGGGAAAATCAATTCACATATGGTGTCCAGGGCACAGCTGGGAGCTGAGGGAGGTCTATAACAGGCGGCAACAGTGAGAGACTTATTTCTGGAGAGATACATTTTTAAAATTAGAAGCTCGAACTGTTTGGGCATAGACCTGGAAAGTATGACAGAACTTTGCAGGCTATCTCTGGAGTAGATTGCAACTCCTGCCCCTTTGGCAGTTCTATCTTGACGGAAAATGTTGAAGTTGGGTATGGAAATCTCAGAATTGTTGGTGGCCTTCCTAAACCAGGATTCAGACATGGAAAGGGCATCATGGTTGGTGGAGTGTGCTAAAGCTAGAGTAAAATACATTTAGGGAGGGTGCTTCTGATGTTGACATGCATGAAACCAAGTTACAGAAGTCAACAAATGAGAGTGCCTGGGGACACGCAGGGCCTGGGTTAACCTCCACATCACCCGAGGAACAGAGGAGGAGGAGGATGAGGGTGCGGCTAAAGACTATCAAAACTGGTCATCTAGTGCGTTGGGGACAGAGTATTAAAGGAGCAGATTTCTGGGTGTCGTAGAATAGATTCAGGGCATAATGTACAGACAGGGGTATGGTGGGGTGCGGGTACAGTGGAGCTAAGCCCAGGCACAGAGTGATGATAAGAGAGGTTGCATCTCTGGACGGGCTAGTTATGCTGGGTGAGGTCACCGCATGTGTGGGAAGTGGGACAAAGGAGGTATCTGAGGCATGTTGAGTGGGACTAGGGGCTCCACAGTAAACTAAAACAATGATAACTATCCTAAACAACAGTGTACAAGGCATATTGACATTTGAGAGAGACATAAAGTGAGGCATCAAGAAATCACAGGTGTTGATTGGGAGAGCTAGCTAAGACAACAATGGGTAAAACAACAACAGCTAATCAGCTAGGACAACAACAACAGGTAAAATGTCTATGAATAGGCAGAGAGGGTTGGTTAACTACACACAGGGCCTGAGTTCAAGGCAGGGGCCAACAGATAAACAAAAAATCAACAAAATGGAGTATCGTGATTAATGAAAAGTCCAGCAGGCATCAGCTATGTAGCCAAGTGATCATAGGGTCCAGTGAACAGCAATAGATGGAACAGGGAAGCTGCGGGGTAGTCTCTACAACGCTAGCATGCTGGAGACACGGCGTTTAAAGTTAGCAGGCGAGGGTAACTAGAAGCGTCTGCTCCGACGTCAAGCAAAGGCCGGTTGAGGGCACAGCGGATGGAGTTACGTCGGCGGACCAGTCGTGGTGGTATGGCGGGGCACTGTGTCAACATAGGGTCCGGGCCAGATGGCGAAAGAGGTATTGTAGTTGTAGTAATTTTGTTTGCTAGCCGGGAGATGCGCCTGACTCGCGGCTAACTGGTGCTAGCTTCAGGGCAGGGGCGTTAGCCACTATAGCCACTCGGCAGCAGGTAGCTAGCATCGATGATCCGATGCAAAGGTCCAGAGCTTACGGCAAGGATCTGGTGGAGTAGTGGATTCTAGCCATGTTGGGTTAGAGTCCGGGAGGCATCGGCTGAGTAGCCGAGTGATCACAGAGTAGGCCGGGAGGTGGGCCTGGCTCAGGGCTAGCTTCTGGGCTTGGTCACTCTGTGGCAGCTAGCTAGCTGTGATGATCAGGAGTAATGGTCCAGGGTTTACGGCAGGAATCTGGCATTATAGTGGAGAAAACAGTCCGATACAGGCAGGCTGGCAAGTATTATCCTGGTGTCTGTGCTGAAGGTAAAGGCCGCTAGCAGTGACTAACAATGACTAAATAGCTAGTAGCTAATTAGCTGGTTAGCTTCTGATGGCTAGCTTTTGATGGAGGTTCTGGCTATAAGGTCTAAAAAATAGCGGATCCGTGTCACATTGGGTGAGGCGGTTACCGGAAGGTATATTTAATTAAAAAATGGAAAAGAGATTGAAAATATATTGAAATATATACAAAAAAAATACAAAAAATACAAAAAGTAAACAAGAGGACAACAAACCACGTCTGCATTGCTACGCCATCTTGGCAAGAAAGTCAAATAAACAGCAATGTTACTGTGTAAAACACATATGGTCAACTCTATCTGGATAGCTAGAATTCTGCTTATATCAAGCTATATCACAACCGTAAAGTTCAGGTGTTGAGTCTCCAAGACCATTAATTGAGTGCTTTTGAAGTGACAGGTTGGAGCGTACCCATGCCGCTCACGAGTACAGCAACAAGTTGTCATATGGCACAATACACTTCTGATCAAATTCTACCCATGTAATCAATTAAGCTATGCCAGCCTGAACATGTTTCCAATATGTACTGTTCCATTTACAACCATGAAAACCAATAGGCTACTAAGAAAACCATAATAGAATGTATCGATTTCTATATGGAAACATTCCGATATGCACACCCAGAAAAGTGAGCGCCAGTTTATGCTCTCACTGGTGTCCCAACCACAATAATATACTGACCATTGGGATCTGAAATCGAGGATGAGAAAATAACATGTATATTTTCCCTTAAAAACTACAACCAGGAAAATATGTGACACTGAGTTGATGGTTCATGTTTTTACAATATCTTAAAAACAATATATTTGTTAGCAGAGTGAAACTAGTGCTTCTGATACAGTGAGTTAAACAAAGAGGAGAAAACAGGTGAGATGCAGAGTTTTAAACCTTTTTATTTAGAGATGAAAGTATAGAATAAGAATAATACACAATTGATATAATATAAGACAGTTTAACTTCTCTCAAAATACAGAATAAGAAAATGAAGTATATTAATTGTATGTACATATACATCTATAGCACAGCCATCATTCAAATGAATTGTTTCCATTCTCCCAATCCACACAGAACGGTAGAGATACATTGTCAAGTAAACACAGTAAATCCATAAATGGATGCAGTAAAAGGTACAGTACATTATAATAATTTAGCTTTGATTGTTTAGATCATTTAATGTACAGTTAAAGTTAATCACCTATAGTCTATCCCAACTCCCTCAAATTGGAGGTTGATTCTTAATTTGAACTTAATTTAGCTTTAATTCTTTAAATAATTCAATGCAGTTAAATGTCTCTTCCCTCACATTGGAAGTAGATTCTTCATCATAACTTGTCTCACAGTAGAAAGTGTTAAAATGCTACAAGCAAAGTCCCTTCATGACACTATAGTAAACAGCAGTGGTGGAAAAAGTACCCAATTGCCATACTTGAGTAAAAGTAAAGATACCTTAACAGAAAATGACTCAAGTGAAAGTGAAAGTCACCCAGTAAAAGACTTATTGAGCAGAAGTCTAAAAGTATTTGATTTGAAATATACTTAAGTATCAAAAGTAAATGTAATTAAAATATCTTAAGTATAAAAAGTAATATTACTTTACTTCTAAAAGTAGTATTTTGTATTTATTTACGGATAGTCAGGGGCACACTCCAACACTCATCATTTACAAATGAAGCATTTGTGTTTAGTGAGTCCACCAAATCAGAGGCAGTAGGGATGAGCAGGGATGCTCCCTTGATAAGTGTGTGAATTGGACCATTTTTTGGTCCTGTTAAGCATTCAAATCAAATCAAATCAAATTTTATTTGTCACTTACACATGGTTAGCAGAACGTATTTTACTATATTTTACTATGCAAGTCAGTATTAAGAACATATTCTTATTTTCAACAACGGCCTTGTTCAGGGGCAGGACAACAGATTTTGTACCCTGTCAGCTCAGGGATTCGATCTTGCAACCTTTCGGTTACTAGTCCAACACTCTAACCACTAGGCTGTGCTGCCATTCACTATGTTGTGGTGAATGTAGTGAAATAAAATGAAAAGTTGTTAAAAATATAAATAGTAAAGTACAGATACCCCAAAAAACTACTTAAGTAGTACTTTAAAGTATTTTTACTTAACTACTTTACACCACTGGCAAACAGAACATCCAAAACCAACGTAAGTCATGCACACCTGAAGATGCAAGCTCATGGCCTGTATATATCTATAGACACCTGATGTGAAATGCAGAAAGATCAGCTGGTCAGAAAAGAGTGATGTGATGAGGTGTATATTTGTGTGTGTGTGTGCACGTCTGTGATGTGTGTGTGTTTCACTGCAGCTGTGCCAGTAGAGGAGAGCAGTCCTCCAGACTGTCCAGGCCCTCTACAGCCTCAATCAGCCCCTCCACCTTTTCCCTAGGTAGGACCGCACCAGCGTTGCTACAGAACTTCTTCTTCAGGCTCTCATTGGTCAGCGGGTTGCGCCAGTGACCATAGAAAGTATCACAGCGTCCCTTCAGCACATCTCCACCCACCAGCGTCACCTGCACCTCGCCATACATGTTGTCAAAGTTAGCCGGGTTGTCATGGGGATGCTCAACGCGGACACGCCCCAGCAAGGCCAGCAGGTCGGGTCGCTGTAGTGCCTCCTGGGAGAATGACAACACGGTGACCTCCCCATCCAGCAGTGCAGAGCAGGCATTGAACTGGAAGGAGTGTCTGGCCTGATGCTCCGACTCCGGGAATGGACGGTTAATGTACTTGGAGTGGGGAACCCTCAGCAAGATGTCCTGCACCTGACCTACGACCTGTGACCCTCGCCCCATCCCCTGTGACCCCAGCTCCCCCAGCAGTAGCTTGTGCACTGAGGCAGCAGCGTCGGCCACCCAGTGCATCCCCAGGTGGGCCGGGAACCTCTTGAACCCCATGTCCTGGTCCTCCAGTAGGAACCGCAATCCCGCCTCCTCTGGAGAGGTCAAAGGCTGTGGGGCGTAGTCCTCGTAGAAGGCACTGAACCCCGCGACCCCGGAAGTGTCATCCAGGACCCTAGGAGAGGCCTCCAGTCCTATTGAGGACAGCAGAGCCGCCTCCAGGCCCAGCCGCGCAGCGTTTCCGATGTGGAGGGGTTTAGACTGGGTGGCCGCATTCGCCATGGGGGCTCCTGATAGGCTGGCAGCGATGGCCAGGGCGTGGCTGCACTGAGAGCGTTCCAAAGAGAGGAGGCGGGCGCAGGCTGCAGCACTACCCAGAGTACCCACGACGGTGGGGGGGTGGAATCTGGAGGGAGGGTAGGGGTGTAGAGGGGGGTGGAGAAAGGGAGGGACGGACGGAGGGAGGGGGGGACAGAGAGAGATCAGATGTTTTGGAAGCACAGGTTGATGACTAAACTAAAATAAACATGTCTATTTTAGTAGCAGCCTAATCGAGTAATCTTGAGTAAAGTGTCTGTCTCAGTCATTATTAAATGATTCCTGGGCCAGTGAGTACAAATGTCTGTCTAGCAAGTTGATGTTTATTGTCGTGGATCTTGTCCTGGAGGCAGAACTGAGCGCTTTCCCCTTAGGTAGGCCAGCTGCAAAATCAAAATTGGCTATATTCATGAAAACAAATATTAGCTTCTTGGTCTTAATTTAAGGTTAGAGTTAGGCAATAGGGATAGCAGTGTGGTTATGGTTGCGGTTAGGTTTCAAATCTGATTGTATGACTTTGTGCCTGTGCCAAATAGTGACCACTCTGCAGAGCTGCCTCCAGAACAAGATTCCTGATCAAAAACGCTAACCTGCATTTGTCTAAAGTGAGGACAGGTGTCTGTCTAGTGCAGAATGGAATACTACTGGACAGGACAGCCATCTGGTCTATACAGTTTAGGTCTGCGTAGGGAGGAGAGGCTGAGAGTCTGTTTTAGCGGTATTGAGGGATTTAACAAATGATAAGTCATTTCACCGCATTCTCACAGTGTAAACACAGTAGAACGGCTGTAATGGTGTTTAAACACCTATGTCCGAGAGAAACCACCTGTTAAACTAAACGAATTAGACTAGCCACTGAGCCTCTCCTATCCCAGAGACAGGCTGGTAGAATACCACACAAACAGACCTGTGGGCATTGAGAATACTTTATTTTACAGCCCCATAGAGAGCACCAGAGAAATGGTCCAGTCCTCACCTCTTGGGGATATTCTGAGCCTCGTTGGAGAACCTCATCAGGCGTCCCTGGACCTCTATCCCAACGTTGAAGGCCAACAGGAAGTCCCGCCCACTAGGCTTTCTGTTGTTGGGCAGCATATCGCTGACTGCCAGTAGGGCAGGAAGGACCGCCCCCGATGGGTGAGTAGCAGGGTGCCAGGTGTCGTCAAAGTCCATGGAGTGGGTCTGTACAGGACAACCGACACGCAACAGGCACACAATAGGCACAGTTAGCCCAGACACAACAGACAACAGATACAGTTATCTTGGACAACAGACAGACAATGGAGACAGACAATGGTAAGACCACAGTTATTATCAGACTCATTGATTTAATGATTAAAATGTTATTTGAATTACAAAAACAAGGAAGGTGGATGTACACAGTTGGTTTACCACATGAGAGAATAAATAGTGACAAATGCTGACAACTATATGTGAGTTGCTGGATGTTTTTATGTTATGCTGGATACTCTGACTTTATGACCTGTCTGTCTGTCTGTCTGTCTGTCTGTCTGTCTGTCTGTCTGTCTGTCTGTCTGTCTGTCTGTCTGTCTGTCTGTGTCTTGTCTTGTCTGTCTGTCTGTCTGTCTGTCTGTCTGTCTGTCTGTCTGCCTGCCTGCCTGCCTGCCTGCCTGCCTGCCTGCCTGTCTGCCTGCCTGCCTGCCTGCCTGCCTGCCTGCCTGCCTGTCTGTCTGCCTGCCTGCCTGCCTGCCTGCCTGCCTGCCTGTCTGCCTGCCTGCCTGCCTGCCTGCCTGCCTGCCTGCCTGCCTTGTCTGTCTGTCTGTCTGTCTGTCTGCCTGCCTGCCTGCCTGCCTGCCTGCCTGCCTGTCTGCCTGCCTGCCTGCCTGCCTGTCTGCCTGCCTGCCTGCCTGCCTGCCTGCCTGCCTGCCTCTGTCTGTCTGTCTGCCTGCCTGCCTGCCTGCCTGCCTGCCTTGTCTGTCTGTCTGTCTGTCTGTCTGTCTGTCTGTCTGTCTGTCTGCCTGCCTGCCTGCCTGCCTGCCTGCCTGTCTGTCTGTCTGCCTGCCTGCCTGCCTGCCTGCCTGCCTGTCTGTCTGTCTGCCTGCCTGCCTGCCTGTCTGTCTGTCTGCCTGCCTGCCTGCCTGCCTGCCTGTCTGTCTGTCTGCCTGCCTGCCTGCCTGCCTGCCTGCCTGCCTGTCTGCCTGCCTGCCTGCCTGCCTGCCTGTCTGTCTGTCTGTCTGTCTGTCTGTCTGTCTGTCTGTCTGTCTGTCTGTCTGCCTGCCTGCCTGCCTGCCTGCCTGCCTGCCTGCCTGCCTGCCTGCCTGCCTGTCTGTCTGTCTGTCTGTCTGCCTGCCTGCCTGCCTGCCTGCCTGCCTGTCTGTCTGTCTGTCTGTCTGTCTGTCTGTCTGTCTGTCTGTCTGTCTGCCTGCCTGCCTGCCTGCCTGCCTGCCTGCCTGTCTGTCTGTCTGTCTGTCTGCCTGCCTGCCTGTCTGTCTGTCTGTCTGTCTGTCTGTCTGTCTGCCTGCCTGCCTGCCTGCCTGCCTGTCTGTCTGTCTGTCTGTCTGTCTGTCTGTCTGTCTGTCTGTCTGTCTGTCTGTCGTAATAGGAGCCCTATAGTGTCCACATAGTCCTATAGTGTCCTCTGTTCTCTGCCTCTCCCTCTCTGTTAACAATAAAAACTGTAGCAGACATTGTCCAGCATGCCTAGGCCTCTATCTGTGCACATGCCTGTATCTGCCCATCATCGCTTCATATTCATATTGAGACCTGTCTATCTGTCTGTTTAACTCTAACCCACAAACAGAAGGTGAAGGTTGAGGGTTTCCTTTTTCCAGGTTGTGTGGCTGAATGATTGTGGTGGTGGTGGTGGTGGTGGTGGTGATGTGGTATAAGACCAAGTCCATATTATGGCAAGAACAGCTCAAATAAGCAACAGGAACAACATTCCATCACTACTTTAAGACATGAAGGTATCTGTGGTACACAAGCAATGGACATTAGATCTGTACTTTGGTCTGATGAGTCAAAATTTTAGATTTTTGGTTCCTACCACCGTAGCTACTGTCTCTCCGCTACAGTGTTTATGCTCTTCTCCTTACATATATCTACACTCATGTCTATACAGATCTACTGTAGATGTATCTACTCACGGCCACTCCGTTGACGAAGGCAGCAAGGGTTGGGGAGAGTCTGGTTCCTCTGCGTCCGTAAACAGAACTGACGTCATCGGGAGCATACATGTGCTGCAGGACACAGGAGAGATAGTAGGGAGAGGTAGAGAGAAAGAACAGATGGACAACATAACTGTTAAAACAACCTGTTTTTCTCCTCTTCCTAACAACACTGTGTCCATATCACGCTGTGTTTCCACACAGCTACACATGAACTTAATCACCATGGGGACTGTGAGTGACCAATTTTTACAGAGTACATTCCTTCATTCCTGTCCTGACTAAGTGATGACAGAGTGTCTGCCTCTAACAGTTATGTAGTCTGTCAACTGTCTCTGTCTAACCTTAACCCTAGTCCCAGTGACTGTGTGTTGTCTGCAGGCTGTCTCTTACACACTGTTACAACACCGGGCTGGAATCATAGAGCTGTCAGTAAGGGAAGCCCTTGCCTCTTCACGTTGTGTGCTCTCCTTCATCTGCACTGGTGTGCCAACCTGGTAGACTGACATCACTACAAGCTATCTGCTTTCACATCAGTTAGGGGTAGGGTGAAGGGTGAAGGGAAGGAGACGAGGAGAAAAGGAAGCTGAAAGATGCTGGTTCAAGTCCCAGGCGACACAAAAATGGGAATGGAACTGAACTAGCAGCTGAGAAGCTGCTTGTCTCTGAGCCCATACACCATCGCCTGCCGTTGGGCCCTTGAGCAAGGCACTTAACCCCCCACAATTGCTCTGCATCCAGGGGCGCTCTGTGCGGCTGACCCTGTGCCTCTCAATGTGTGTGCGTGTGTATATCGGGTGTTGGGAAAGGCAGAAGACAAGTTTCTGTTGTAACCAATGGGCAATAAAGTATCCACTCTATTATCTCACCTGACAGTGTTGTAGGGCCAGCTGGAAGACGTGTGTGGTGCTGCCCAGTAGTCCCACTCCAATGGAGTCCAGAACCATCCTCTTGCTACGGTGGAGCAGGGTGGGGGTCAGGTGGTGGGGCTGGACACCCTGGATAAACTGTCCAAAACTGTCCGTCACACTGTCCTCTGATGCTGGACGCTGTATCACTAGAAGGAAGGAGGAGAGGAGGGGGATGGGAGGAAATTAAGAGTGATGAGGAGGATGACGAGGAGAGAAGGAGGAGGAGGGGGAGGAGAGGAGGAGGCGGAGGGGGAGTGAGGGGTGAGGGAGGAGAGGTGGAAAGGGGAAGGAAGAATGGGGGAGAGGAGGAGGAGGGAGGGAAAGGGGGAGAGGTGTTGACGAGGACGAGGAGAAGGGAGACGAGGACAGGAGGAGACAGGAATGTTTAAAACCTCCCCAGTATGTTCTAAGCTCAGTTTATTCACGTCTGAACTGAGACGGAGAAACAGAGGAGAGTTAGAGAACCAACACAGACAGCCTATGTCAATGTAGGTCTATGTAGCCTAGGTCTATGTACAGTATAGACCTGACCAACACATCCTGTATGAATAGAACAGAACAGACCAATATTTACTACTGTCAAACATAAGCTTTCTCATATCCAAGCCAGAAAGAAACACTTAGCTAACGTGTTTCTCTCTGTGTGTGTGTGTGTGTGTGTGTGTGTGTGTGTGTGTGTGTGTGTGTGTGTGTGTGTGTGTGTGTGTGTGTGTGTGTGTGTGTGTGTGTGTGTGTGTGTGTGTGTGTTTTGATATTGTGATAAAGGAAAATCCTAACACAGGATAGAGACAGCAGAGAGTACAAAGTACAGAGTAGAGTGCTGAACAGAACTTACCTTCCAGGGCAGACTGGTGGAGTCCTCTCAGTGTAGCAGACATGGGTCTGAAGGATCTCTGACAAACACACAAACAGACAGCCGTATGTCAGTAATACAGTCCTGACAGACGGATAGAGAGAAAGATAGAGAGAGAGAATGAACATAAAACAGCTTGGGGAGCTGTGTGTAGCCAGGTGTGACGTGAAGTATTCACCATACAAATCACAGACAGACAGACATACATACATACAACTTTATTCTCTCTCGGCTTCTAACCTCACACACTGACGGTCAGTGGAAGAGAGAGAGACTAACATATATCAATGTATGATTAATCAGTTAATGCATGGTGTCCATATAGCTCATATTACAGCCACACACATCACCAACAGTCAACAACATCCTTTCTAGGTCTCTAACCAGACACACTGACAGGGAATGGGATAGAGAGAGACCCATACTATAAATGTCAATCATTTCATATAATTTTCATATAGGTTATATGCATAGTGAGTGACAATAGTGACTGGTGCTTACCTGTACTTTGAAGAGCATGTTCTCTGTCTGTTGTCACTCTCTCTGTGGTTAAATTCTTCCCTTGTTGTTTGACTGTCTGTCCTCTGTTTTATCGTTTTGGGCTCTTCTCTCTGTTTGTCCTCCTTCTCTCAATTCGTATTTCTCTTCCTCGTAGATCTGTTGGTGAGATGGAGGGATATATGAATGGATGGAGGAAGAGTATATGTAGAAGAGGAGGCAGGTTGTCTCTCAGGTGAAGTCTGTCAGTCTTTTATACTCCAGAGGGACAAAGATCCCCGACACTGGGCAGGGAGAGGGAGGGAGTGGGAAAGAGGGGCAGGGAGGGGGGTGACAGAGAGGGGCAGGGAGGGAGACAGAGGGGCAGGGAGGGGGAGGGGGACTGAGAGGGGGGGGGGGGCAGATAAGGGTGGGAGGGGCATACAGGGGGACAGAGAGAGGCAGGAAATTCCACAAACAAGAACCTCTACTCCGATAACAAGCTGGGATTTTCCCTCACTATCATCAGCATCAGGAGGAAGGCATTTTCTTCTTAGGTAAGGTGTGATGTTATACTCCAGAGAGATAAAGATCCCTGATACAGGACAGGGGGGGTCAGGGGGGGTCATTCCACCAATTCGGTGCCTTATGAGATGTGTGACTTGGTGGGGCAAAAAAATAATGTCATAAAGAGCATATGTTGAACCTAATAAAAACAACTCATCTCAAGAGGTTAAATAAATAAAAAATGTGTAAAAAAAAAAGTATCAGGGTTGACGATTTCACCTTAAAATCAGCAATAAATTCCCTTGTGACAATGGGATGGAAGCTTGTGTGCAACAGGGAGGGGCAATTGAATGGAAGTAAAAAATGCAAAAAAAAGTGAATTGTTGAAACATGTCTAGCCTGTTTATCTATGGATAACAGGGTTGACGTGTTCTGCTCCACCCACCCAGTTTTTCACCACAAAATGCTTTTAAAAAAAGAGTAGAACCAGTCCACCTGCTTTTACACTGATTTGACTATTAGATGTTCAATGTCTCTTTTGAAAACATTGTTTAAAAGGAATAGTTTCACCATATTAAAACAAGAGTTCAGTTCAGATGACCGGTCGATCTTAAAATGAGGGATAGGTTCATTTGCATTTTTTTAAACCTTTATTTCATTAATCTTCAGAACATACATTGTCAACACAACAAAATAACTAGGGCTTTACAGATGAAAGATGGTGTCGAAAGATAGGGCAGCCGCGCTTCCAGCCCCTAAGCAACTTATTTATTTTACAAGAATTTCACTACACTGACAATTTTTAATTTAACATTTATTTTTTATTTCACCTTTATTTAACCAGGTAAGCTAGTTGAAAACAAGATCTCATTTCCAACTGCAACCTGACATCTGCTAAACATGTGTATGTGTCACGTTCATTGAATGGAGGAGACCAAGGCGCAGCGTGATATGAATACATCTTCTATATTTAATGAAGAAAGAACACTAAATCAAATTTACAAAGCAACGGTACGCTATATATAAACAGTGCAGACACAGGCAATTAGACATAGACAATAACCCACAAATTACCCAAAGATGGCTGCCTAAATATGGTTCCCAATCAGAGACAACGATACACACCTGCCTCTAATTGAGAACCAATCTAGGCAACCATAGACATATATAACGCCTAGATAGTCAACAACCCCATAAACCTACAAAACCCCTAGACAGTAGAAAAACACATACATCACCCATGTCACACCCTGACCTAACCAAAACAATAAAGAAAACAAAGAATACTCAGGTCAGGGCGTGACAGTATGTGACCAATAAAATTTTATTTTGACAATAATTGTAAAAACTTGGAGAAAAGTTGGTGTTAAGTGGGTTAAAGTGTGCTGAGGGACATGTCAAATTTGGAATTTTGGCACTTTAGCAAATCTATTAATATAAACAAATCTGATTGATTGAATTGTCCATGTGGTCTATATTAAAGTGCACGTCATTAAATATAAATGGCTTTTAAAATGCAACATAGGTGCATATTTTCTACTTAGAAGATCAGTGAAGTCAAAAACAGGATTTTCCTGTGTTTTATATACAATGAGAGTACAAAGCTCTTTCCATGACATAGACTAACCTGTTTGAGTGTGTCAAGAACTGCAGCACTGCTGTCACACCCTGGCCTTAGTTATCTTTGTTTTCTTTATTATTTTGGTTAGGCCAGGGTGCGATATGTGTGATTTATGTTTTTTCTTGTCTAGGGTTTTTTGTAGATTTATGGGGTTCTGTTCAGTTTAGGTGTCTAGGTAAGTCTATGGTTGCCTAGATTGGTTCTCAATCAGAGGCAGGTGTTTATTGTTGTCTCTGATTGGGAACCATATTTAGGCAGCCATATTCTTTGGGTATTTTGTGGGTGATTGTTTACTGTCTTTGTGTTTTATGCACCAGTTAGGACTGTTACGGTTTTCATGTTTATTGTTTTGTAGTTTGTTCATGTGTTCTTATTAAAGAACCATGAACTATAACCACGCTACGTTTTGGTCCACCTCTCCTTCGAAGGAAGAAAGCCGTGACAGAATCACCCACCACAACAGGACCAAGCGGCGTGGTGACAGGCAGCGGCAGGAGGAGTAGTGATGTCAGGATTATTGGACTTGGGAGCAGAATCTGGACTATACGACTTGGGAAGAGATAGACAGGTGGGCGGTCGACCCAGGGAGAGTGCCGGAGCCCGCCTGGGATTCGCTGGAGCAGTGCGAGGAGGGTTATAGGAGAATGGAGTTGGAGAAACAAGCACAGCGGTGCGGTAGAAAGCCCGAGAGTCAGCCGCTAAAATTTATTGGGGGGTGGCACACAGGAAGTATGGCGAAGCCAGGTAGGAGACCTGCGCCAACTTCCTGTGCTTACTGGAGAGCGAGAGAGACCGGGCAGGCACCGTGTTATACTGTGGAGCGCATGGTGTCCCCAGTGCGGGTGCATAGCCCGGTGCGGTATATACCAGCTCCTTGCATCGGCCGGGCTAGAGTGGGCATCGAGCCAAGTGCCATGAAGCCGGCTCTACGCATCTGGTCTCCAGTGCGTCTCCTTGGGCCGGCGTACATGGCACCAGCCTTACGCATGGTGTCCCCGGTTCGCCTGAACAGCCCAGTGCGGGCTATTCCACCTCGCCGCACTGGCAGGGCGACCGGGAGCATTCAACCAGGTAAGGTTGGGCAGGCTCGAGCTCCAGTGCGCCTGCACGGTTCGGTCTATCCAGTACCACCTCCACGCACCAGCCCTCCGGTGGCAGCCCCCCGCACCAGGCTTCCTGTGCGTGTCCAGAGCCCAGTACTCCCTGTTCCTCCTCCCCGCACTCGCCCTGAGGTGCGTGTCCTCGGCCCAGTACCACCAGCGCCGGCACCACGCACTAGGCCTACAGTGCGCCTCGTCTGTCCAGAGCTGCTAGAGTCTCCCGCCTGTCCGGAGCTGCTAGAGTCTCCCGCCTGTCCGGAGCTGCTAGAGTCTCCCGCCTGTCCGGAGCTGCTAGAGTCTCCCGCCTGTCCGGAGCTGCTAGAGTCTCCCGCCTGTCCGGAGCTGCTAGAGTCTCCCGCCTGTCCGGAGCTGCTAGAGTCTCCCGCCTGTCCGGAGCTGCTAGAGTCTCCCGCCTGTCCAGGGCTGCTGATCTACCCCTCGGTCCTGATCTACCCCTCGGTCCTGATCTACCCCTCGGTCCTGATCTACCCCTCGGTCCTGAGCTACCCCTCGGTCCTGAGCTACCCCTCGGTAATGAGGCACCCCTCAGTCCAGGTGGGCCCTTTGTTAGGGTTACTAGGCCAAGGTTGGCGGTGAGGGTCGCCACTCAAAGGACGCTAAAAAAGCGGACTAAGACTATGGTGGAGTGGGGTCCACGTCCCGCGCCAGAGCCTACACCGTGGACAGACGCCCACCCAAACCCTCCCCTCTAGGTGTGCGGCCACGAGTCCCCACCTTTGGGGGGGTACTGTCATGACCTGGCCTTAGTTATCTTTGTTTTCTTTATTATTTTGGTTAGGCCAGGGTGCGATATGGGTGATTTATGTGTTTTGTCTTGTCTAGGGGGTTTTGTAGATATATGGGGTTCTGTTCAGTTTAGGTGTCTAGGTAAGTCTATGGTTGCCTAGATTGGTTCTCAATCAGAGGCAGGTGTTTATTGTTGTCTCTGATTGGGAGCCATATTTAGGCAGCCATATTCTTTGGGTATTTTGTGGGTGATTGTTTCCTGTCTTTGTGTTTTATGCTGTTACGGTTTTCATGTTTATTGTTTTGTAGTTTGTTCATGTGTTCTCATTAAAGAACCATGAACTATAACCATGCTGCGTTTTGGTCTGCCTCACCTTCCCAGGAAGAAAGCCGTGACAACTGCTGTGTATTTTACACTCAACAGCTTCCCGTGTGTATCAAGAATGGTCCACCACCCAAAGGACAACCAACCAATTTGACATGACTGTGGGAAGCGTTGGACACCGTTTAGAGTCCATACCCGACTAATTGAGGGTGTTTTGAGGGCGAAAAAGGGGGCGCAACTGTTTGTAAATAAGAATTTGTTCTTAACTGACTTGCCGAGTTAAACAAAGGTTTCAAAAAAATGTAATAAAAATAACTCAATGTACCTAAAGTTTTGTACACTCAGTGTATATTTTCACACGGAGGTTGGAATAATACTGTGAAGTTGTGAAAATTATGATAATATCCTTTTAGTGTAAGAACTGTTTGAAACCTGTTTTGGTGGGATAGAGTTTGGCCTGTCTGTTGACATCACCAGGTGGTAAATTAGGTAATAGACCAATAAGAAAGAGTTGCAAACATCCCTGCCATTAACACATTTTAAGTTTCCCACTCCCAACCTCCATACAGTCCTAGCAACATTTTTGCTAAAGAAATTGCTCTTTACTAAGAAGCAATTTTTGTTAATTTTTCACAAATTTAATTGAGAACAATCACATGCATTGGCCCTTTAAAATATCAAAGGGACACCAAAAGGCACTCATTTCATGGAACAACCCAGGTAAGGAGTGATGTCACCTCTCGAGGGGTGAAGGGGGTGAGGGCGTAATAACTCCTCGAGCTCCTCCCACTCTCAGGATGGGATATTAAGGTTGACAAACTTTCTTCCAGAACATCTGGCAAGCAACGTCTTCTCTCTCTGTTCGATCAAACTCATCTGAGCATCATCATCATCAGCTAGTAGTGGCAGCAGCCTCCTATCTGTCTAGGCAGCAGCCTCCTATCTGTCTAGGCAGCAGCCTCCTATCTCTCTAGGCAGCAGCCTCCCATCTCTCTAGGCAGCAGCCTCCTATCTCTCTAGGCAGGAGCTTCCTATCTCTCTAGGCAGCAGCCTCCTATCTCTCTAGGCAGCAGCCTCCTATCTGTCTAGGCAGCAGCCTCCTATCTCTCTAGGCAGCAGCCTCCCATCTGTCTAGGCAGCAGCCTCCCATCTCTCTAGGCAGGAGCTTCCTATCTCTCTAGGCAGCAGCCTCCCATCTCTCTAGGCAGCAGCCTCCTATCTCTCTAGGCAGCAGCCTCCTATCTCTCAAGGCAGCAGCCTCCTATCTCTCTAGGCAGCAGCCTCCTATCTCTCTAGGCAGCAGCCTCCTATCTCTCAAGGCAGCAGCCTCCTATCTCTCTAGACACAGGCACCGGCTGTACACTGGCTCCCTCCAGTCACCCTTACTGCACTATGACTCCTGTGTTTGTTATTGGGAATGTGTGGATATGAGACTCAGCACCTATCTGACACTAGGTAGGACAGGGAGTAGAGAGGTACTGCTGGGCTCTTTGAGAGGGATTGCTGAGTAAGTACGGGGAGGAGGGAGAGAGAGGGAGGGGAAAAGTGAGTAAGAGAGAGAAAGGCAGGGAGGGATGTGGTAATTCACAAATGTGTTTTGATAAAAAGTAAAGTGTAGATTACTGTTTTTCATATAGACGGTGACGTGATCATTATGTTCAGTGATAAATAACACGAAGTATCGAGCTAAATCTTAACCTGAGCCCTTTCTAGACAGTAAGGTCCAATGATGCCTGTTTTTCTCTGTCTGGGAAGGACCTGTGTCAACTCATCTGTCCCAGTCAACATAATATTTATATCTCCATGACTGGGCCAGTGACATCATCAACTCTGCAAATATATCCTCTGGTTGTTTATTGTCCAAAACACATTTATACTAGAAACACATTTATACTAGAAACACATTTATACTTTTTTTTTCCAATCCACAGAATAAAGAAACTGGCAGGACAGGAATGAGACAATGTTGGGTTCACATTTAGAGCAAGAGGTAGACTTAGCCCTGGGTTCGAGGAGAGTGTTGACAGACAGAACAGCCTAACCACACCAGTCTAGGGTTCCTGCATCCCAAATGGCACCCTATTCCCTATATAGTGAACTACTTTTGACCATGGCCCATAAGGAATAGGGTGCCATTTGGGACCCCAGCCTAGAGGCTTATAGTTAAACACTTCAACCCAGATTGATGCTGGAATAATAGGGTACTGAATAGCTTGTATGTTCATCATTCATCCGTCTCTCTTTTATTATTTTCTTCGCTGTCCTCTCTCTCATGTTCACATAATATTATTACTGTCTCTGTTGCTTTACAGCTGTAGCTAAAACGACAGACGCCATGGCAACCTCTGATGGTTTTCATGCCAGTTTCTATGGTGAGCTGGGGGTGTTGGGCATGTTATCCAATGGGATCAGTGCGTTCCTGGTTCTACTGCAGAACTTCAACACCACTAGAACCGGAGTACAGGCGCACGGGATGGAAAACATCATGGCAGGTACGCTAATCAATCCATCCATCATGATCACTATCACAATTACTAACTCTACTCTTTGTTTTTGCTGTTGTCTGTTTTAAGTGTTTGTTCAACATCACTAACAGTGTTGTGTGTTTGCAGGTGTTCACCTGATCCTGATAGGTGGAATGTGTCAGCTGATTTCCAGCCTTCTAATCAGCACTGCCTTCATCAACTACGCACCACTCTGGGGGAGCTACGGCACCACTCTGGGGGAGCTACGGCACCACTCTGGGGGAGCTACGGCACCACTCTGGGGGAGCTACGGCACCACTCTGGGGAGCTACGGCACCACTCTGGGGAGCTACGGCACCACTCTGGGGAGCTACGCACCACTCTGGGGGAGCTACGGCACCACTCTGGGGAGCTACACACCACTCTGGGGGAGCTACGGACCACTCTGGGGAGCTACGGCACCACTCTGGAGGAGCTACGCACCACTCTGGGGGAGCTACGGCACCACTCTGGGGAGCTACGCACCACTCTGGGGAGCTACGGCACCACTCTGGAGGAGCTACGCACCACTCTGGGGGAGCTACGGCACCACTCTGGGGAGCTACGCACCACTCTGGGGAGCTACGGCACCACTCTGGGGAGCTACGCACCACTCTGGGGAGCTACGCACCACTCTGGGGAGCTACGGCACCACTCTGGGGGAGCTAAGCACCACTCTGGGGGAGCTAAGCACCACTCTGGGGGAGCTACGGCACCACTCTGGAGGAGCTACGCACCACTCTGGGGGAGCTACGGCACCACTCTGGGGGAGCTACGGCACCACTCTGGGGGAGCTACGGCACCACTCTGGGGGAGCTAAGCACCACTCTGGGGGAGCTACGCACCACTCTGGGGGAGCTACAGCACCACTCTGGAGCTAAGGCACCACATGCATCTTCCAGGGTGTCTCCCAACCAATCACTACCAACTTGATCCTGTCACATGACCTAATGAGCAGCATGACAACACCCACTTCTTTCATAACCAATCTATCCCTGTCAGCTGAACTCCCCTACATCCTCCTCTCCTTCCTGTTGGCCTTCTGCTCAGCCATGGTAAATGTCATCGTGTTTGGCGCCATCACGCTGACTCTGCTGTTCAAGGTTGCGGTATTGGGAGTGTCCTCCGCCTGGCCACTGATTGTCCCCGGTATTTTAGAACTCCTCATCCTCCCTCTCGCCGTGTACGGCAGCGCCACCATGCTGGTGAAAGGCCTGGCACAGTGCTACATCCTGAAAGAGTTCGGCACCCCCCTATTTAACGTGCTCTTACTTGGGACCAATCCAATCAAACACGAGGTACACTGAACCCCAGGCGCTCAGTTTTTTTTGTGACACTGTGTCTTCTTTCATCCTGCTGTTCTACATCTTCGGCTACGTCACATCCTTCTCCCTGGGGCCCGTGTGGGTGTCCATCCTCTCTGCTGCTCAGCTCCTCTCCAGCTACTAAGCTCACCTGCGCCATGACGGCTACCTGGTCATCTAGGCTGGACTGCACGCCACCTACTGGCTGACCAAGGCATAGGAGGAGTTTGTGTTGACGCCCGTAATTGTGTCGGAAGGAGAGGTGGCTGCTGGGAGACAGTCGACGGTTGGTGAATGGTTCTTCATGACCGCGGTGCTGCTCCTCCTAGTGGTGAGTCTGAGTAACGAAGCCCTGGAAGTTGCCCACAATGCATTGTTTGCATTGTTCCTGCTGCTGTCCATCTCCACTGTCCCGCAGATCCCCCTCCAGGGGCACTACATGTTCTTTGGGGTGTCCTCCTCCCTGTTTGCCCGCTCCTCGCTTTACGCAAAGTTCTGCCGCCTCATCAACTCCATTTCTGAGAAGATTCTGATCCCAGTGGGTCCTCAGCTCGTCTCCTCTGACCGCCTCCGCTCCTTCCTGTGATGCTGATGTTCCCCGGGGAAACTCCAGGGGGCGCTGTCATCATCACCACCGACTATTCAGATCACTGACACTCTATTCTACCTGACCAATGGGTTGGTAGCTCTCTCGGCGCACCACTCGGCCTTGTCCAGTCAGCGGTTGGTGTTCCTGCGGCTGAGCGTTCCGTGGGTGCTGGTGTTGGGAACAGTGGTACTGGGGTTGGTCAGCAGACTGCAGGTCAGGGGAGGACAGAGGTTTGGGTCCGTCATCCCATCTTCATCCCTTCTTGTCTGGGCTACATGGACATGGTATCGCTTCGCAGGTACACGGTTGACTTGTGCTGCCTCCTAAATGACACCCAATTCCCTATATAGGGCTCTTGTCAAATTTAGTGAACTATATAGGGAATATGGTACCATTTGGGATGTACCCTTAAACATTAGAATACTTTATTATCCATTAGGTTTACACAAAACTAAAATGTATCTTTGGCACTGACATGCACACACATTTCACACATTGACAGATCCTAACAGGAAGAATGTGCCTTTAAGTTTAGCCTAAATCATACAATAATTTCAAAAGGAGATTTGCAGCAAAATGAGTCAGTGTTGCTGTTGTTGTTGTCGTCTCCATGCTCTGTGACCTGTTTAGTAACCAGTACTCTCTTATCTATTTTCAGACCTCATACTACAGATCTCTCCAGCAGGGTCCATAGGGTTCACAGCTGGAGTCATCGCTTTTCTGGACTTGAACGCTTTCCTCATGCTCATGAAATGACCAAAATCTACCTCTTCACCTGCTTCAACAGATAAAAAGAGTGAAAACTGAGGTTGTGTTTGGCACCATACTCCTTATACCCTTATAGGCCTTGGTAAAAAAATAAATAATGCTTCACCATATAGTGCAGGGACCTGCAGAGGGTATTCAGCAGAGGGTTGATTACAAATAATTTGTAGACTGCAAATTGACTGCAGGAAGCCCAAACAGATATAACATTTGACTAAAACATAGTCATTTCTATACGATCACATATATCTCTCTATTATGTGTGGGAATACTTTGGAACAGATTTCCAAAACTAAAATCACTTGGAGCTGATTTGCTGGTGTTTTCCGGTCTTTTATGTCCAACAAATTATTTTGATCAGAAAATTTTAGGGGCCAAATAAAATCGCCTGTGGGCCGCCGTTGGGGAAGCCTGATATAGGGCATAGGGGGTCATTAGGGACATGCAGTATATTCATCCTGTATTCCTAACTTTCTGCATGTCTCTGCTCCACCTCTCCATCTCTCCACCCCCCCAGCTGTGTATGGGAACCTGGTCCTCTTCTCTCTGACCACGGTCATGGAGGTGGTCCTGGTCTGTTTCCTCCTGTCCACCCTCCAACAGCTCCCCTACCAGTTGGAGAGTAAGGAACCAGTTTCTCACCTCATTCCATTTACACAGCTCTTACAGCACTTGTCTCAGACCTCACAGTATCTCTGCCACAGAGACATTGCATCATATACGCAGTGTTTTGATACCTAGACGTCAGTTAAATGTTACTGTTCTAACATTGTCCTGGCGTTCTTCCTGCAGTTGCCATGCTAGCTGTCTTCTCTATCATCTGTGTGTATGGAGCCCTGGTATCGCTGGTCAACTGTACCTTCTCTCAGAGACTGCAGCCCCGCCACTTGGGAGAACAATACACTCCTTTTCCATTTCTATTCCGTTGCATTCGGTTCTGTTCCATTCTGAGTCCCGAGTCCCTGACCGAGTCACCGGACACCTGTGTGATGTCACCGGTCAACTCGTCATCACCTCTGCCAATCCCATCGGAGAACCCGACAGCATGCAACACAACATGGTCATCAGGTAACAGTATATCAAAATACTCACCTGTATTTAAGACTGTTGGTGCTTACTTATTAAACCTTATAGTGGTAAATGATCACATTTATACAATGAAATAAATGGTGCACACTGCAGCACCAATGTAATTATTAGATACCAACATTTTGACAGCTATGCTACCTTCATATGGGTTTCATCAAATGATGACTATTTAACCTGCAGAGCACTGTTTGATGTGATGCTGAGATAAACGTCAGTGTTGAAGTATTTCTGCATCCAGGAAGCTGGTTATAGAGCAGTTTGATCTTTCCTGTCAGGCTGGTTTCATATCAGTCAGCCTGTTGTGTAAACATACAGTTATGCTAATGTGTTAGTCCTCTACTGGTTACTATACCATAATGTAGATGTTATTTATTCTTTATGCAGTTCTGAACCAGAATCTGAATTTACTCTGATACTGTCTCCCTAGTACAGATAATGACACTGTCTCCTCTATCTGTGTGTGTTTCAGTCGTCTGGGCCATAAGATCCAGGGTGTTTTGTGTGACTCGGATTCCGACGAGGTCGTAGCCTCCACAGTGGTCAACTGCTTCAAGATAGATGGAAGTATGATGTCATAATTAACCCCTTAGGCTGTGGGTTGTCTCACCTGGGGTTGAAACATTCCAATACCTTTCCCCAAATTTCAAGAAATCCTAGTTGGAAGATTCCTGGATTTCAGAAGGTTTTAAGTAGGAATTTTCGGAATCGTCCAACCAGGAATTTAGCTAAAGTTACCAGGACTTTGCAACCGTAGTCTCACCCCATGGTCCCTTGTGTGTCAATGAACACTTAGTCTGTCTTCTTTCCTCCTCCCCTAGGTACAAGTAGCATCATGAGGGAGGGCTGTGTCCCAGCTATCAAGATCCAACAGATCTTTGAGAGGGTGAAGAGCAGTATGCTGTGAGGAGGACCTTCCCTCTCTCCTCCATTCTCAAATCCATCCACCATCCTCTGTTCACCAATGATGACCCTCAGATCAGATACTGGACACACACATCTCAGGCCACCAGCCAATGAAGTGTGTTCTCTTTTTTAAAATGTTTTTATTTATTTAACCTTTATTTAATTAGGCAAGTCAGTTAAGAACAAATTATTATTTACAATGACAGCCTAGGAACAGTGGAATAATTGCCTTGTTCAGGGGCAGAACAACAGATTTGACCTTGTCAGCTCGGGGATTCGATCTAGCAACCTTTCAGTTACTGGCCCAATGCTCTAACCACCCCTTTTGAAGATAACTGTAGTGTAAAAACATGGCTGGCATACCAACCCTTAGGATCCTTAGCATGAACTGCATACATTATTACGCTCATTATTAGTTCATTGTGGAAATATATATATATTATATATATGTTTTTATATATAAAAAAAAAACTGTATATAGTACAATCGAGGTGAGGGCGTTGGAAATGATTTTGGCGTTAATCTGCTTCTGTTCTGTAGGTGGCACTGCGTGCTCTTTTCAAAGGATGTGTCCCAATCTCTCAAAGGCCCTAGGATCCAGGTGGTCAGGGGTGGTCTGCCAGTCACTGGGATGACAACACAACTTGGGATGGGGGGAGATTTTAGCAGGTGGAATAGTGGAGAACAGTTAGAGGTTTACTCAATAGCAGTGCAAACATCGTGGTACAGCTACAGTATATGGACACCCAATCATTATGGTACTTTCTAATGGTAAGTTTACAAACATATACAGTGGCAACCCGTCAGAGACCCACCTGCCCTGAGTTAATAAAGCCGCATACAAACATGGTCTCTTTTTTGCTTTCTTGATACGGAGCATAGTGGTTGGTAATGTTCTCTAGTTGCGCCGTGATTGGCTCAGTGTTCTGTCACTCATGGGGACACTACATCTGAAACAGCCCACTTGAGGGCGAGGTGCTCAAGTTTCATACTGCTGCAGTTCCTGTCATTCTTTTCAGCATTACGGAGCATCCTGCTGACGTACGCTATTACTCTCTTCCTATCTCCTTGCTGCTTGGCCACCTGCATCTGTCTCGACAATGAAAGTACGAGTAAAATCAGCATAACCTAACACATGACCAGGGGTAAGTTTCCATTTCAACAGCACAAAAGCAGCCTGGCACTCGGATGTCCATGAACCTTCAAAAAAATGTTTAGCTTTTGCAGGGCTATCTACACTGAGGCATGCATTGACTATGTCACGGAGAAGGCCAGCCAGTTTGGAAAAACCCTCAGTGAACCTCCTGTAGTAACTACAGAAGCCAAGTAACGACCTCAGATCTTTGAGTGTACTAGGGACTTGCCACTGTTTTACGGAGGTGATCATCTCTGGGTCTGTCCCAACACCCTCTGCTGAAATCTGATCCCCAAGGAAACATACTTCTTGCTGAAGGAAATGGCACTTCTTAAAATTAACTTTCAACACTCTCTCAAGTCTCTCCTAGTGGCCCTGGAATGTCTGAGAGAACCCGAGTATGTCATCCAAGCATACTAACAGTATTAACTTGCATGAGTCATTGAAATGTCGTAGGGCCATTACAAACCCCAAACCGCATTCTAAGATACTCCCATAGGTCAAAAGGAGTTGTAAAGGCAGTCTTGTGTCTGTTAGTTTCTTGTATTGCAACCATGATCACTCGCAAGATTAATAGTTGAAAATAACTTTGCACCGTGAAGAGCATCAAAACGTTTGTCGAGGCAAAGGAAAAGAATCACATCTGTTTTTTTGCGTTCAGTCGCCTATATTCAACACATAGACGAAGACTCCCATTACTCCTACGGATTAGGACCACAGGGGAAGCGTATGAGCTGGAGCTCGCCTGGATGACACCCTTCTTCAGAAGTTTGATGATGTGATTCCTAACCTCTTTGTACTGTGTAGGAGGAATGCGGCGGTAGGGCTGTGTTACTGGTGTGTCATCAAACAAATGAATCTTGTGCTTGACTTTATCAGTGTGACCCAGGTCCTCATCCTGGAATGCAAACACTTCTGAGTAACTGGCCAAAAGAGCAGCGTAGCTTGTTCTTCCTGTTCCACCAATATGTACGCTGTCCAATATCAACTGAACGTCACTGTCAGATGTTTGACCTTTTCTGTCAACGGTCACTTCTTCTGTCGGCAGAGACACGCTCGAACCACACCTCACATTGATCACTGTCAACACACTCAAATTGAGTCAGAATGCCAAGTCGGGTCTTAGGGTTCTTCCACACATCCTCCTGAGAGAAATGTACACATTGAACTGGAAACCAATGACTCTTTGACTCCACAAGTGTGGGAAAGACCAGGAGAGCACCTGGCTAATGGTGTGTTAGCTGGCTTCAAAGAGAATTTGTTGTCCCCTTGCATAAACTGAGGCTACGGAAGACACAGGTACAGTGGGGAAAAAAAGTATTTAGTCAGCCACCAATTGTGCAAGTTCTCCTACTTAAAAAGATGAGAGAGGCCTGTAATTTTCATCATAGGTACACTTCAACTATGACAGACAAAATGAGATTTAAAAAATCCAGAAAATCACATTGTAGGATTTTTAATGAATTTATTTGCAAACTATGGTGGAAAATAAGTATTTGGTCAATAACAAAGGTTTATCTCAATACTTTGTTATATACCGTTTGTTGGCAATGACAGAGGTCAAACGTTTTCTGTAAGTCTTCACAAGGTTTTCACACACTGTTGCTGGTATTTTGGCCCATTCCTCCATGCAGATCTCCTCTAGAGCAGTGATGTTTTGGGGCTGTTGCTGAGCAACATGGAGTTTCAATTCCCTCCAAAGATTTTCTATGGGGTTGAGATCTGGAGACTGGCTAGGCCACTCCAGGACCTTGAAATGCTTCTTACGAAGCAACTCCTTCATTGCCCGGGCGGTGTGTTTGGGATCATTGTCATGCTGAAAGACCCAGCCACGTTTCATCTTCAATGCCCTTGCTGATGGAAGGAGGTTTTCACTCAAAATCTCACGATACATGGCCCCATTCATTCTTTCCTTTACACGGATCAGTCGTCCTGGTCCCTTTGCAGAAAAACAGCCCCAAAGCATGATGTTTCCACCCCCATGCTTCACAGTAGGTATGGTGTTCTTTGGATGCAACTCAGCATTCTTTGTCCTCCAAACACGACGAGTTGAGTTTTTAATTAAAAGTTATATTTTGGTTTCATCTGACCACATGACATTCTCCCAATCTTCTTCTGGATCATCCAAATGCTCTCTAGCAAACTTCAGACTGGCCTGGACATGTACTGGCTTAAGCAGGGGGACACGTCTGGCACAGCAGGGTTTGAGTCCCTGGCGGTGTAGTGTGTTACTGATGGTAGGCTTTGTTACTTTGGTCCCAGCTCTCTGCAGGTCATTCACTAGGTCCCCCCGTGTGGTTCTGGGATTTTTGCTCACCGTTCTTGTGATCATTTTGACCCCACGGGGTGAGATATTGCGTGGAGCCCCAGATCGAGGGAGATTATCAGTGGTCTTGTATGTCTTCCATTTCCTAATAATTGCTCCCACAGTTGATTTCTTCAAACCAAGCTGCTTACCTATTGCAGATTCAGTCTTCCCTGCCTGGTGCAGGTCTACAATTTTGTTTCTAGTGTCCTTTGACAGCTCTTTGGTCTTGGCCATAGTGGAGTTTGGAGTGTGACTGTTTGAGGTTGTGGACAGGTGTCTTTTATACTGATAACAAGTTCAAATAGGTGCCATTAATACAGGTAATGAGTGGAGGACAGAGGAGCATCTTAAAGAAGAAGTTACAGGTCTGTGAGAGCCAGAAATCTTGCTTGTTTGTAGGTGACCAAATACTTATTTTCCACAATAATTTGCATATAAATTCATTAAAAATCCTACAATGTGATTTTCTGGATTTTTTTTCCTCATTTTGTCTGTCATAGTTGAAGTGTACCTATGATGAAAATTACAGGCCTCTCTCATCTTTTAAGTGGGGGAACTTGCACAATTGGTGGCTGACTAAATACTTTTTTGCCCCACTGTACATGTATAGTATCCCTTCCAGCCACACGGTAGCTGAAGACTTTTCAATTACATCACATTTCTGTACTCGCTGAAAGGCTTCTATCCAATCAGAATCCACCTCACTGCCTAGAGTTGTCTCAAACTCAGCATGGTCTAGTTGTCTGCATCTGCTGATGATGTTCATTCCAAGGAGACCTAGTACTGTAGTCTGTGACTGCTTAGGATCTTTGACTACCAGGAAGCATCACCTGGATAAAGTTGTCCCTATGGTCTCTACGTCTAACTCAAGGTAACCTAGGTAAGGGATGTCCAACCCATTAGCTGTAGTTATGTTAAGCCTTCCTGCTGTAGAAAGCATGTCTTCATCTTCCCCGAATAAGTGTTCTCTGAAGAATGGCTCTGAAGAATGCCTCTGAAGAATGATGGTAATATTGTTGTATGGTGGTATTATACATTTTGTATTGTAGACGTGTAGTGGTGTAAAAATGTTATATGATGTACTGTTTTATATTCTGTGTATGTAATGTAAGTGCCTTAATGTGTTTGACCCCAGGAAGAGTAGTTGCTGCCCTGGGGGTCACTAATAAATACAAATACTCATCTTTAAAACAAAAGCAAAATATTTAATATTAACAAAAGAACTAGAAGGACAAACAGTGCAAATAGATAGCAATAAAAACAGTACTATAGAGGCACAGAATAACATAGAGGTAAAACAAAAATAAATGTAGGATCTTTTTCAAGGAAGACAAAAGTTTATATATTTTAACAATAAAGTGAACTGGATGGACTATGGGGAAAAAATGTCATCGTCAACATAGAAATGCTACCAAAAAGGTTTTACTGAAAGGTTTTACTGAAACTTTTTACAACTGACAGTCACCCATGATTCACCAAACAATATTTTGAAAGAGGACGCAAAGTACTTTAAGCATATGCTTTTGTTTCAGTCTCCTCCATCTCCACTAACCAAAGTTAATTCGATGTATTTTTTAAATGTTAATCGTGTAGAATTAACAGCTGTACAGAAAGACTAATGTGAAAGTGAAATTACAGAGGAGGAACTTCTTAATGCTGTTAAAGCCTTTAAGGCTGGGATGAATGGCATACCAGTTTTTGATGTACTTAGAGAACCGTTATTAGCATATTTTAACCAATCCTATAAAAATGGTAGATGATCAGATACTCAACAAGAAGGTCTGATTTCATTACTACTGAAACAGGACCAAAGTGATAAATAAACTCAGCAAAAAAAGAAATGTCCTCTTACTGTCAACTGTGTTTATTTTCAGCAAACTTAACATGTGTAAATATTTGTATGAACATAACAAGATTCAACAACTGAGATATAAACTAAACAAGTTCCACAGACATGTGACTAACAGAAATTGAATTATGTGTCCCTGAACAAAGGGAGGGTCAAAATCTAAAGTAACAGTCAGTATCTGGTGTGGCCACCAGCCGCATTAAGTACTGCATCTCCTCCTCATGGACTGCACCAGATTTGCCAGTTCTTGCTGTGAGATGTTACCCCACTCTTCCACCAAGGCACCTGCAAGTTCCCGGACATTTCTGGGGGGAATGGCCCTAGCCCTCACCCTCCGATCCAACAGGTCCCAGACGTTCTCAATGGGATTGAGATCCGGGCTCTTCGCTGGCCATGGAAGGACACTGACATTCCTGTCTTGCAGGAAATCACCCACTGAACGAGCAGTATGGCTGGTGGCATTGTCATGCTGGAGGGTCATGTCAGGATGAGCCTGCAGGAGGGGTACCACATGAGGGAGAAGGATGTCTTCCCTGTAACTCACAGCGTTGAGATTGTCTGCAATGACAACAAGCTCAGTCCGAAGATGCTGTGACACACCGCCCCAGACCCTGACGGACCCTCCACCTCCAAATCGATCCTGCTTCAGAGTACAGGCCTCAGTGTAACGCTTATTCCTTCGACGATAAATGCGAATCCAACCATCACCCCATGGTGAGACAAAACCGCGACACGTCAGTGAAGAGCACTTTTTGCCAGTCCTGTCTGGTCCAGCGACGGTGGGTTTGTGCCCATAGGCGACGTTGTTTCCGGTGATGTCTGGTGAGGACCTGCCTTACAACAGGCCTGCAAGCCCTCAGTCCAGCCTCTCTCAGCCTATTGCGGACAGTCTGAGCACTGATGGAGGGATTGTGCGTTCCTGTCCCGCAGGTGTGATGTTCGGATGTACCATCCTATGCAGGTGTTGTTTCACATGGTCTGCCACTGCGAGGACAATCAGCTGTCCGTCCTGTCTCCCTGTAGCGCTGTCTTAGGCGTCTCACAGTACGGGCATTGCAATTTATTGCCCTGGCCACATTTGCTGTCCTCATGTCTCCTTACAGCATGCCTAAGGCATGTTCACGCAAATGAGCAGGGACCCTGGGCATCTTTCCTTTGGTGTTTTTCAGAGTCAGTAGAAAGGCCTCTTTAGTGTCCTAAGTTTTCATAACTGTGACCTTAATTGCCTACCATCTGTAAGCTGTTAGTGTCTTAACGACCGTTCCACAGGTGCATGTTCATTAATTGTTTATGATTCATTGAACAAGCAGGGGAAACAATGTTCAAATGTGGACATAATCGGTATTCATACCCCGAAAGAAAGAAATGATCTCACTACATTACATTTTAATAGAAAGTTAGCAAAAAATAGATAAGATCTTGCTACCATGGAGAGGAAAATACCCATATATTTGTGGAAAAATCACTCTGATTAACTCCTTAGTCATGTCCCAGTTTACCTATTTGCTTATGGCCTTGCCTAAACCAAGGTATTTGTTTTTTAAATTAAATGAGTGTAATGCTCCGGGTGTCGTGGGTGTGGAGTCAAATGCAGGAAACAGAGATTTCAATGCTGCACAGGGTGCTCACAAAAGTAACGTTCCCAAACACAGGGAATCAAAATGTACAATGGAACAAATCACGACCAGGCACAAAACACGTACCTCTACAACAGAGCCGAAGGTTACATAGAAATAATCCCGCACAACAACCAGGCGGGCCGGCTGTCTAATAAAGACAAACTAATTAACCCTACACAGGTGCTACCACTAAACATACAAGGAGGGGGAGGAAAAACAATCAGTGGCAGCTAATAGGCCGGTGACGACGACCGCCGAGCGCCACCCGCCCGGGAAAGGAAACACCCTCGGTCGGACTCGTGACAATGAGCAAAAAATATTTAATTTTATTTGGAACGGCAAGTCAGACAAAATTAAACTGGCCTATTCATATAATAAATAATTTCTGCTCTTTAATTGCTTGTTACTTTTATTTCTTATTCTTATCCATATTTTTTACAACTGCATTGTTGGTTAGGGGCTTGTAAGTAAGCATTTCACTGTAAGGTCTACACCTGGTGTATTTGGCGCATGTGACTAATACAATTTGATTTGATTTGAAATCAGAGGGCAGAAATGATTAAATGTTAAGAATTAGACATTTAATACAAAAGTTATACTTATACTTAAATCCAAACTGGTTCTCTAACAGATTATTAAGAATGTCTCACCCCATGTTCAAGAATGGCCTTTTTCCCTTTATTCAGATTACCACCTCTCACTATGGTTAAGTAATGTACAAGCCATAGAATGTTGGTTGCAATTTCAGTTTAATCCACCACAAAAGACAAAACAAATACAACAAATATTATAATTAAATTCATATATACTAATTGATTAAAACAATTAAAAAGTATAATCTTTATAAATGATATCATAAATAGGACTGGTGGAGGAGTTATGTCACACATGCTGCTAACAAAAATGTATGGAAATGTCTGCTTTACCAAAATCACCACCAATTAATTGCAGCATTACCGCAAAAATGGAAAAGCCAAGTGGAAGGGGGAAAAAGTAAGGAACTTGTCTGTCCACCCTGGATTAAAGACCTTAATTGGTTAAAGAAAATTGTGATGAATAAAAAAGTATACCAGTTTCAATTTCATTTAAGGACTAAGAAATTCACATCTGTACCATCTAGTTTGGGAAGAGATTTTCGATGTACCAATTCCATGGCACATGGTTTATAAGCTGATACACAAAATGAAGCCGGATTCAAAACTTTAAATTTTCCAATTTAAATGATTATACAAAATTCTTGCAACCAATACAATGTTATATATATGGGGGATACAACCATCCCAGCTCTGCAGAGTTTTCTGCAAAGAGACAGAATCATTAGAGAATTTGTTTTGGTACTGTCCATGTGTAGCATGTTTTTGGTCGCAGGTTCAGGTATGGCTGAAGAATTGCAACCGTTACCTGGAGCTAACTAGCAAATAGCACTGCAGGATGATTTGAAAAGTCATAGTCCATCGATCAGTAGTATAATAATACTTTTAGCAAAAAAGTTTATTTCATTTAAAATCTGTAGAAACTATGAGAATAGGAAGGTTCAGAACTTTTGTGAAACTTCACAGCAAAGTTGAAATATATATGGCAAATAGGAATCAAAACTGGATGGTCTTTAGAGAAAGATGGGAGGGGTTGAGGGTAGCTGAAGGCTGGGACTGGATGGTCTTTAGAGATAGATGGGAGGGGTTGAGGGTAGCTGAAGGCTGGGACTGGATGGTTTTCAGAGATAGATGGGAGGGGTTGTGGGTAGCTGAAGGATGGGACTAAAAACAAACAAAAGATAACTAATGTAAAATATACTATCTCAAAGTGCTGTACAGAAACCCAGCCTAAAACCCCAAACAGCAAGCAATGCAGGTGTAGAAGCACGGTGGCTAGGAAAAACTCCCTAGAAAGGCCAAAACCTAGGAAGAAACCTAGAGAGGAACCAGACTATGTGGGATGGCCAGTCCTCTTCTGGCTGTGCCGGGTGGAGATTATAACAGAACATGGCCAAGATGTTCAAATGTTCATAAATGACCAGCATGGTCCAATAATAATAAGGCAGAACAGTTGAAGCTGGAGCAGCAGCACGGCCAGGTGGACTGGGGACAGCAAGGTCATCGTGTCAGGTAGTCCTGAGGCATGGTCCTAGGGCTCGGGTCCTCCTACCTCTTCACACGGGTAGAGTAGAACAGGTAGAGTAAAGCCAACAAAGGACGTTGTTAAAGTTGTTTAACCAGCCTTAATTGATAACACAGTTTCATGATGAGTTTACCTGATAGATGTACTTCCTTATAGCATAAGTGATGTCATTTGATAAGTAGGTGAATTGTTACACTCTACACTGGCATCTATCTTCTCCCTCCATTCTGAGCATCAAGAATGCCCATCAAAATGTTTTACGTATGTTTAACGTCACAATAGCCAACCATTCGACATGTTTCCTTGTCATCATTTCGCAGGTACCAATCTCCCTCTCATCACAATTCACCTACTTATCAAATGTTTTATATACGTTTTACGTGAAGATACTATTCCCCAGAGCCTCTCTTATTGCCAACAATGTCAATCATGAAAAATTAATTATAGATGCATGGAAGCATGAAAATATGACTCCAATTTCCTGGCTCTTGATAGGCCCATCTCAGTTTACTGCTTCTGGACCTATCAGTTAGGTAATAACCAGTAAGTCAGTGGCCTGTTTGTTTCTAGATGTAATTTACGGTCAAATGAAATTATTTCAATAAAGCAAATCTAAAACACAGACAAACACAGACAATGTTCAACTACAGACATTCTGTTCATCTGGAGCCTAATGAACATGTCTGAGTATGAAGTCTTTGAGGCGATCAGTTCAGGTCAACACCACTGCTCACCTTTTAGAACGATTAAATACACAAAGGTGTGAGTCACAAGCAATACAATGTAATAAAACACATGATCAAATAGACTCTAGCCCTGTTTAGATGATACCTTGAAACAGGTATATTTACAAAGTTAGGACATTGAGTCTTCTACATTATTATACATTTATATTACATAACACTACAACATTTTATGACATCCATGTTAGCTCCCCATGAACATTACATGAAAATATGACTGCAATATTTAAACAATGCTACTGTACGTAACTCAATGTTTAGAAGTATAATAATATTCTAAATGCTAAAAGTTGTATCAACATTCTAAAATATAAGCTCAACATGCAACAATTTCAAAGATTTTACTGAGTTAGAGTTCATAAAGGAAATCAGTCAAGTTAAATAAATTAATTAGGCCCTGATCTATGGATTTCACCTGTCTGAGAATACAGACATGCCACAGATACCTTTAAAAAAAGACAGGGGCGTGGATCTGAAAAACAGTCAGTATCTGGTGTGAACACCATTTGCCTCATGGACATCTCCTTCACATAGAGTTGATCAGGCTGTTGATTGTGGCCTGTGGAATGTTGTCCCACTCCTCTTCAATGGCTGTGTGATGTTGCTGGATATTGTCGGGAACTGGAACACCCTGTCATACATGCTCAATGGGTGACATGTCTGGTGAGTATGCAGGCCATGGAAAAACTGGAACATTTTCAGCTTCCAAGAATTGTGTACATGATGATATCATGATGAAACATGAGGTGATCGCGGAGATGAATGGCACAAGAATGGGCCTCAGGATCCTGTCACGGTATCTCTGTGCATTCAAATTGCCATGTATGAAATGCAATTGTGTTTGTTGTCTGTAGTTCATATGGCATTGTGTTGTGTGACAAAACTGCACATTTTAGAGTGGCCTTTTATTGTCCCCAGCACAAGGTTCACCGGTGTAAGTATCATGCTGTTTAATCAGCTTCTTGATATGCCACACCTGTCAGGTGGATGGATTATCTTGGCAAAGGATAAATGGACCTGGTCAGTCCTGGATGGGAGACCACATGTTGCTGGAAGTGGTGTTGGAGGGCCAGTAGGAGGCACTCTTTCCTCTGGTAAAAAAATATCCCAATGCCCCAGGGCAGTGATTGGGGACATTGCCCTGTGTAGAGTGCCGTCTTTCAGATGGGACGTTAAACGGGTGTCCTGACTCTCTGAGGTCATTAATAATCCCATGGCACTTATTGTAAGAGTAGGAGTGTTAACCCCGGTGTCCTGGCTAAATTCCCAATCTGGCCCTCAAACCATCATGGTCACCTAATAATCCGCAGTTTACAATTGGCTCATTCATCCCCCTCCTCTCCCCTGTAACTATTCCCCAGGTCGTTGCTGCAAATGAGAATGTGTTCTCATTCAATTTACCTGGTAAAATAATGGATAAATACAAAAATACAAAAATGCTCACTAACAGCGATGTAAACAAATGACTGCAAAAATGTAAGAGAAAGAAGCTTTTTGTGCATATGGAATATTACTGGGATTTTTATTTCAGCTCATGAAACGTGGGACCATCACTTTACATGTTGTGTTTATATTTTTGTTCAGTGTATATGGCTCTGATTTGAACTGTGTTAAACATGACCACACGGTTCTGATGGCAGCTGTCTGATGCGCTTTTGAGTCATTTTTTATTGTCATTTCTTATTGATACAGATCTTAATTTAACCATGCTTCTCAAAACAGGAAACTAATCCTACAACAACAGGAAATGTGGATTATTGTGTAGATTATAATTAATGGTCATTCCTATGGGGTGAATCAAGTCTGACAATTTAAAGTGGAAATTAGTAGCCTTTTTATACCTTGAATGCAGTACAAGTTAGCATTTCCTGTGGTGCCTGAAATGTACTGCAAAAAAAAGGTAATCAAATTAAGATCCTACATCTGTACAGTACATACACATGTAAAAAATGCCCCCTAATTATCTACATGCACTGACAATAGCTTGTGGTGGTGATCCATTCCAAAGGGTGAATAGGTTCCAAGAGGTGTTATTGAGACGGTGCTATCACTGTTCAGCATCGCTGCCATCGCCCCCTTGCACAAGAAACCATTCCTTGATCAAGACCTCTCAAACCACAGCCTAATTACAAACTCTCCTTTCTATTTAGTCCTGGAGAACATACTAGCAACACAGCTTCAGTCACACCTCAGTGCTAACCATCTTTATGAAGCTCTCCAGTCTGGCTTTAGACCCATGCACAGTACTGAGATAGCCCTGGTGAAGGTTGTAAATGACCTGCTCATTGCTGCAGGACCTCAGTGCTGCTTTTGACACAGTAAATCACACCACTGCAGCACTGCAGCACCTCAGATCTTCAGACAGCACAGCATCTAATTTCAGTGCTACACAGACGACACACATGTGTACACTGAAACTAAGCCTGACAACATTGTCCAATTGGAAAAATTAAAATCTTGAAATGGTAAAATCTTAAAAGCAGAACAACTTCTTCCAATTCCGGTATTGATTATGGGAATGCAGTGCTTGGGGGCCTGCCTGCAGATTCAGTTTATAAACTACAGCTCATCCGAATCATTGCCTCAAGGATTCTTGACAGAAACAAAAAAGTCTTCCTACATCACCCCCATCCTTGATCACCATTGGCTACCTGTTCCTCAAAGAATTGACATTAACATTCTCCTCCTTGTCTGATAATACATAAATGGCATCTGACCCACCTACCTGTCAGACCTACCCTCCCCCATGAACCTCCCTTACGTTCAAGCCACGCTAAACTCCTCCATGCCCCCAGGACCAGGCTCCACACAATGGGGGACCGTGCCTTTTCCTCTCGTACACCATGCCTATGGAACTCCCTCCCTGATAATCTCAGGGCTGTTCAGACTGTTGTGGCCTTAAGACTCATCAGCTGGCCTACCCTTCTCCTAGACTTTGATTGTTGCTTTCATGATATAGAGACAAAAACAGAAAAATAGTTTAAAAAACAAAACAAATAAACAATTTTTCTATTTTTTATTTAATTTTATGCAATTTGAGATTATTACTGTATAATGAAAAGCGGTTTACAAATAAATTATTATTATCATTATTATTAACTAAGGAATTATTATTAACGAAGGGAGCCATTTAAGGGAGCCATTTATCAATGACGGACGGACGGACGGACCACATTCAGATGTTGATTCATTTATACTTTCAAAGTAACAGTAGTTTCCAGAAGAACTGGAAATGTGACATGTGTCGTGAATTTACTTGGCTGGTTAAATAGATAAATACAAGTGTCAGCATTCAAGACCTCTTCACACAAGGCCTATAGTTCCACCCCATTGTCATGACTAGAATGTTCGGACTGGTTTGACTAGGGAATATAGGAGTGAATACAGTGGGCCTACCTTATGGTTCAGAGGGCCTATAGTTCAATAGTTCAACCCTATCTAGAGGTGTGTAGGCCAATACCTGAGGTTGATCCAAGGAAAGGGTAGATGGGTTTTAATTGAGGACATTGAGGTAATCAAAAGGCTTTATATTTTTAAATGTATCTTTATTTTAGGTTTTAAAACTATTTTAAGATTTAAACAGCACTGGTAGCGACAGTTGAAGTTGGAAGTTTACATACACCCTAGCCAAATACATTTCATCTCGGTTTTTCACAATTCCTGACATTTAATCAGAGTAAAAAATACCTGTTTTAGGGCAGTTAGGATTACCACTTTATGTTAAGAATGTCATATGTCAGAATAATAGTAGAGAGAATGATTTATATCAGCTTTTATTTCTTTCATCACATTCCCAGTGGGTCAGAAGTTAACATACACTCAATTAGTATTTGCTAACATTGCCTTTAAATTGTTTAACTTGGGTCAAACGTTTCGGGTATCCTTCCACAAGCTTCCCACAATAAGTTGGGTAAATTTTGACCCATTCCTCCTGACAGAGAGAGTGTAACTGAGTCAGATTTGTAGGCCTCCTTGCTCACACAAGCTTTTTCAGTTCTGCCCACACATTTTCCATAGGATAGGTCAGGGCATTGTGATGGCCACTCCAATACCTTGACTTTGTTGTCCTTAAGCCATTTTGCCACAACTTTGGAAGTATGCTTGGGGTCATTGTCCATGTGGAAGACCCATTTGCAACCAAGCTTTAACTTCCTGACTGATATTTTGAGATGTTGCTTCAATATACCAACATAATTTACCTCCGCATGATGCCATCTATTTTGTGAAGTGCACCAGTCCCTCCTGCAGCAAAGCACCCCCACAATATGATGCTGCCACCCCCGTGCTTCACAGTTGGGATGTGTTCTTCGGCTTGCAAGCCTCCCCCTTTTTCCTCCAAACATAACGATGGTCATCATGGCCAAACAGTTCTATTATTGTTTCATCAGACCAGAGGGCATTTCTTCAAAAAGTACGATCTTTGTCCCCATGTGCAGTTGAAAACCGTAGTCTGGCTTTTTTTATGGTGGTTTTGGAGCAGTCGTTTCTTCCTTGATGAGCAGCCTTTCAGGTTACGTCGATATAGGACTCGTTTTACTGTGGATATAGATTATTTTGTATCCATTTCCTTCAAAATCTTCACAAGGTCCTTTGCTGCTAATCTGGGATTGATTTGCACTTTTCGCACCAAAGTACGTTCATCTCTAGGAGACAGAATGGGTTTCCTTCCTAAGTGGTATGAGGGCTGCGTGGTCCCATGATGTTGATACTTGCATACTATTGAACATCGTACCTTCAGGCGTTTGGAACCCGATGGTCATTCTGACAGAGTTCCAGTGTTCCTCTGTGGCAATTGGAGAAACTTCTAGAAGGAGGTTGCACATCTCTGCAGCACTACACCAATCAGGCTTTTTTATGGTAGTGGCCAGACAGAAGCCACTCCTCAGTAAAAGGCACATGACAGCCCGCTTGGAGTTTGCCAAAAGGCACCTAAAGGACTATCAGACCATGAGAAACAAGATTCTCTGGTCTAATGAAACCAAGGTTGAAGTCTTTGGCCAGAATGCCAAGAAACACGTTTGGAGGAATCCTGGCACCATCCCTACGGTGAAGCATGGTGGTAGCAGCATCAAGCTGTGGGGGTGTTTCTCAGCGGCAGTGAACAGGAGACTAGTCAGGATCAAGGCAAAGATGAACAGAGCAAAGTACAGAGAGATCCTTGATGAAAACCTGCTCCAGAGTGCTCATGTGTTGTTAGCAGAGAGGTTTGGATCCCTCTTTTGTTATTGGTCTATCAACCAATTTACTGCATGGTGATTTCACCTTGGAAAGCTGAAATTCTCACCATGCAAACCTGCTGATTAGGTCATGTGTAGATTGTATTTTCAACCAGAAACTATGAGGAAATAATACTAATGAACTTTTCTATACTTTTACGGTGTTCATCTTCTTCAGCTGTACAATATGATTTAAAACATTTTTAAAGCTTAATTTTGACTGCACTGGGCCTTTAAGTTGAATTTCCCCAATAGGAAGGCTCATGTAATTGTTTTGTGCAATCAAAAATCTTCTCCCTGTTTGGAGATCATGAATTTGACAATATCTGTAGGAAAACGAATAGCCTTGATTCCTCAATACCTCACCCCACTCTCAAAGCTCATTGGAGGAGGAGTTGACAGCTAATACAATTTTATGATGCAATCCCTGTTGCGGTCTTCAAATGTTTTTTTGTTTGTTTTTGTTTTTTGTTATCCCAAAGCCAAGCTTAGCAGGCATGAACCAGACTTGCGGAGGTCTACAATATTTTTCTGGGTTCTTGGCTGATTTCTTTTGATTTTCCCATGATGTCAAGCAAAGAGGCACTGAGCTTGAAAGTAGGCCTTGAAATACATCCACAGGTACACCTTCAATTGACTCAAATTTGGTCAATTAGCCTATCAGAAGCTTCTAAAGCCATGACATAATTTTCTGGAATTTTCCAAGCTTTTTAAAGACGCAGTCAACTTAGTGTATGTAAACTTCTGATCCACTGGAATTGTGATACAGTGAATTATAAGTGAAATGATCTGTCTGTAAACAATTGTTGGAAAAAATTACTTGCGTTATGTGCAAAGTAGATGCCCTAACCGACTTGCCAAAACTATAGTTTGTTACAGTTTTTCTCAATTGCTAAAACACAATTTCTGAAACCTTGCTCCATTTCCTGAAAACATTCAACACAAAACCTCATCTTCAAGCACTATTTACATGACCTCTGACTCCTCTTGCAAAATGAGACATTCGCCTCAAAACAGTTTTACCTGTTTTCAAAATCAATCACTGCTCTCAAATCATAAACAAAGTGATCAAAATGATATACACTCTCAAGCAGGCAGTAAACAAAACACTGAAAAATAGAAAACACACTGTTCAAAACATACAATTCTCAGGGAGAAGTACATTTTTAATTTAAAAAATATTCATATTTTGCCGTCATTGTCTTTTGAAGAAAGAAAACATGTTCTATCATAGTAGCTCAAAATTGATCAGAAATTACTACTCTGCTTTGCTCTTTGCAATTTTGTTTTTTGTTCTTCCTCCTCCTTGTACCCCTATTTTTTTTAATAGTACTGTACCCTGCATCTCACAAACGTGTCCTTTGTCTCTGTGATACTGTAATTCTTGTTCTTTGTTGATATGAACCTGCAACCAGTCAAAATTGATTGAGCAGTCAGTACTGTTAATACATGGAAAGCACAAAGTTCAGGGCAATACAATTTGTCCATACAGCCTACAATGCACTGTACTACAGTATCCATTCTCAGACTTTCTCCTTCCCAACTTCAACAACCGGTTTGCTCTCTGAACTGGCTTATATTGGTTGTGTCGCATCATTTGAAACAGGTTCAATCCATTTTGAGTGGTTGTGTTCAATCAATGACATATGTTCTCTATTTGTATTTGATTGTTGCCACTTGTGTTTACCAGTATGGATGACATGTGCATTAGAGTGCAGAATGTGTTTTGAGAATGAGAATGTGTTTAGAGTTTTGCTGCAAAGTCTAAGTGAGATCTGCAAATAGTGTTTTATCATGTGAAATGGTTTAAGGTATTGACAACAGACTGCATAATTAGCTAAATGAGTCCAGGCAACTGAGAACTTTGTTCAGCCAATGGGTTTTAGTGTTTTAGCAATTGAGAAAAACTGTAATAAGAAATGTGTGGAGTGGTTGAAAAACTAGTTTTAATGACTCCAACCTAAGTGTATGTAAACTTCTGACTTCAACTGTGTATATGCACATACTTCATCTGTATTTGTTCTACATCATATGTACTGTATTAGTTCTGCCATTAACAGCCTGAAAGTAGTTGATGATTGGGCTATCAAGAAATCTTCATGAGCTATCAGGTATAATTATTCTACCAGCTCACGTTCATTGCATATGTTTTACACATAGTGCTTATTTAACTCTTTATGTAGGCCTACATTGCTTTATTTGACAGCATTATTTGAAAGGATTTGAGGGTTAGCTTGAGTTGGATAAAACACAACGAAGTATAAAGTGACCAATCCAACGTGCACATTGGCAGGGCAGCATTTATGTTGATAAGGCCTATGTAGAAGTCAGGGCATTCATACTACTTGCGCTTCATGGAGCAGTTTGTGTTTATACAGGACCTCCGGCCTCCACACCACCTACCATCAACCAATCATGTCAATGCGGAGCTATATGGAGCACTCTGCATTGTTACAAAATGTGGGAGGCACACAGCGATGCGCTACAGAGCTAAATTTGGCCTCTGCGTGCCCCAGGAAGCTCCGCAATTGCATCACACCATCCATACAGAGTCTCCGACCAAATTTCGGATCAAGCAGGATTTGGCTCTCATAAATTAAGACGGTATCTATGAGGCTTCAGTTCTGAGGATCCAGGGGCTGTCGCTTAGCCTGGCTGACACGACCCAATTGACTCACAGAGCAGGGAGAGCTGTGACACTTTTCGGGACAGTTAACCAGTTGGAAATGCAGTATTCGCTCAGAAATTGTGAAAATGTTTTGATTGGTTCTCATATGCAAGCTACTTCCATGTGCAACGCCCCATACTTCCTTATCAATTTTCTACGCCCCCACTACAGATGAAGTAAACAAATCAATCGTGTACAGAGATTAGCAAGTGTTATGGCAGGTGCAGTGAAATGCTTATGTTCCTAGTTACTATCAATCAATGCAGTAAATGTCAACATGCTCAGAATAAACCAATAATCTAAAACAATTTGAACAGCAGTAGATAAATAAATAGTATGTAAACATTATTAAAGTGGCCAGTGTTCAATAACTATGTACATAGGGCAGCAGTTCCTAAGGTGCAGGGTAGAGTGGTAGCCGGCTAGTGACAGTGACTGAAGGGCAGAGGGCAGGGTACTGGGCGGAGGGTGTCTAGTGGTGGTTGTTTATCAGTCTCTCGGTCCCAGCTTTGATGCACCTGTACTGCCTTCACCTAGATGGTAGTGGGGTAAACAGGCCGTAGCTCGGGTAGCTAAGGTCCTTGATGATCTTCTTGGCCTTTCTGTGACACCGGCTGCTGTAGACATCCTGGAGGACCCCAATGCCCCCAATACAGCCCGACAGGATGCCATCAATGGTGCATCTGTAATAATAATAAAAATTGCAATAATAATAATATTAATAATAATTTGGTGGGTGCTAACATTTGTAAGGGTCAAGATACATTTCTTCAGCCTTTCTTCACTACACTGTTGGTGTTAAGGGACCATTTTAGGTCCTCAGTGATGTGCATACCGAGCAACATGAAGCTTTTAACCCTCTCCACTGCGGCCCGTCGACATGGATGGGGGGCATGCTCTCACTGCTGTCTCCGTTAGTCCACAATCAGCTCCTTCGTTTTGTTGACGTTGAGGGAGAGGTTATTTTCCCGACAGCACTCTGCCAAGGCACTCACCTCCTCTCTGTAGGCGGTCTCTTCATTGTTGGTAATCAGGTCTACCTCGGTTGTATCGTCAGCAAACTTGAGGATTAAGTTGGAGACGTGCGTGGCCATGCAGTCATGGGTGAACAGGGAGCACAGAAGGGGAGTGACAACACACGCCTGTGGAGCCCCCATGTTGGGGATCAGCGTATTGTTGAGGAACAGGTGTTGTTACCTACCTTCACCAGCTGGGTTAAAGTTAGGCTAGCTAGTTCCATTACAAAGTCAAAAAGCCTAGCTATTGATTGAAACTGTGGGGGGGACTCTGAGATGGAGCTTTCTGAAAAGGAGATAGAGATGGTACTGCCATTAATAACAAATTGAAAGAAGTGATGAATAAAAGGGATGCAATCAACATCATCAATATTTCGTTTTTTAAATTTGGGGTATGACGGTCTACTACAAATCAGTCTGACTTCGACTCTGACAGTACGTCTGACAGTATATCAATCAGAAAGAAGTGGTTTGAAGTGATTGAAATGCATCAGAATGGTATTGGGAAGTTCAGAAAATCATCAGGCAATCATTTTGCATGATCTTCTGTGTAGAAAAGAACATCATCATTGGTCATTTACTTTCCCCCCCATTCTACGAAATGTTACTGACATTCTATGAACCAGGCTCGATTTTATTCATTTTATTTCCATTTCTCTCGCAAACCCATTATCAAATCAGGTGACCCCACATGGGGTCAAAAAAATGTAATCAAATCGAAATGTATTTGTCACATGTGCCGAATACAACAGGTGTCACCTTACAGTGAAACGCTTACTTACAAGACCTTAACCAACAATGTAGTTTTAAGGAAATGCCCCACCTAAAAAACAAGAGATAAGAATAACAAATAATTAAAGAGCAGCAGTAAATAACAATAGCTGGGCTATATACAGGGGGTACCGGTACAGAGTCAATGTCAATGTGTGGGGCACCAGTGTCGATATAATTGAGGTAATATGAACATGTAGGTAGAGTTATTAAAGTGACTGCATAGATAATAACAGAAGGTAGCAGCAGCGTTCAAGAGGGGGTGGGGGGCAATGCAAATAGTCTGGGAAGCCATTTGATTAGCTGTTCAGGAGTCCTATGGCTTTGGGGTAGAAGCTATTTAGGAGCCTCTTGGACCTAGACTTGGCGCGCCAGTACCACTTGCCGTGCGGTAGCTGGAGTCTTTGACAATTTTTAGGGCCTTCCTTTGAAACTGCCTGGTATAGAGGTCCTGGATGGCAGGAGGCTTGGCCCCGGTGATGTACTGGGCCATACGCACTACCCTCTGTAGTGCCTTGCAGTCAGAGGCCGAGCAGTTGCCATACCAGGCAGTGATGCAAACCATCAGGATGCTCTCGATGGTGCAGCTGTAAAACCTTTTGAGGATCTGAGGACCCATGCCAAATCCTTTCAGTCTCATGAGGGGGAATAGGTTTTGTCGTGCTCTCTTCACAACTGTCTTGGTGTGTTTGGACCATGTTAGTTTGTTGATGTTGTGGAACTCGAAGCTCTCAACCTTCTCCACTACAGCCCCGTTTATGAGAATGGGGGCGTGCTCAGTCCTCCTTTTCCTGAAGTCCACAATCATCTCCTTTGTCTTGATCACGTTGAGGGAGAGGTTGTTGAGGTTCAGGTCTCTGACCTCCTCCCTATCGGCTGTCTCATCGTTGTCGGTATGTCATCAGCAAACTTAATGATGGTGTCGGAATCGTGCCTGGCCATGCAGTCATGAGTGAACAGGGAGTGCAGGAGTGCACCCCTGAAGGGCCCCCGTGTTGAGGATCAGTGTGGCGGAAGTGTTGTTACCTACCCTTACCACCTGGGGGCGGCCTGTCAGGAAGTGAGGGATCCAGTTGCAGAGGGAGGTGTTTAGTCCCAGGGTCCTTAGCTTAGTGATGAGCTTTGAGAGCACTATGTGTTGAACGCTGAGCTGTAGTCAATTAATACAATTCTCACATAGGTGTTCCTTTTGTCCAGGTGTGAAAGGGCAGTGTGGAGTGCAATAGAGGTTGCATCATCTGTGGATCTGTTGGTGCAGTATGCAAATTGAAGTGAGTCTAGGGTTTCTGGGATAATGTTGTTGATGTGAGCCATGACCAGCCTTTCAAAGCATTTCATGGCTACATTTCATGGCTGAGTAGTCATTTAGGCAGATTACGTTAGTGTTTTTGGGCACAAGGACTATGGTGGTCTGCTTGCAATACGTTGGTATTACAGACTCATACAGGGAGAGGTTGAAAATGTCAGTGAAGACACTTGCCAGTTGGTTGGCGCAAGCTCGGAGTACACGTCCTGATAATCCATCTAGCCCTGTGGCCTTGTGAATGTTGACCTGTTTAAAGGTCTTACTCACATCGGGTGCGGAGAGCGTGATCACACTGTCATTTCTTATAAGCTCTACCCTTTAGCTCAGCACGAATATTGCCTGTAATCCTGGTTCGGGTATGTACGTACAGTCACTGTGGGGACGACATCCTCGATGCCGTACTCTATATTGATAAAGCCAGTGACTGATGTGGTGTACTCCTCAATGCCATCGGAAGAATCCCGGAACATATTCCAGTCTGTGCTAGCAAAAAAGTCCTATAGTTTAGCATCTGCTTCATGTGACCACTTTTTTTATAGAATGAGTCACTGGTGCTTCCTGCTTTAATTTTAGCTTGTAAGCAGGAATCAGGAGGATAGAATTATTGTCAGATTTGCCAAATAGAGGGCGAGGGAGAGCTTTGTACTCGTCTCTGTGTGTGGAGTAAAGGTGGTCTAGAATTTGTTTTCGTCTGGTTGCACATTTAATATACTGATAGAAATTAGGTAAGACTGATTTAAGTTTCCCTGCATTAAAGTCCCCGGCCACTAGGAGCGCCTCTGGATGAGAGTTTTCCTGTTTGCTTATGGCGGAATACAGCTCATTGAGTGCGGTTTTAGTGCCAGCATCGGTCTGTGGTGGTATATAGACAGCTACGAAAAATACATGTAATCTCTCTAGGTAGATAGTGTGGTTTGCAGCTTATCAATTCTCTACCTCAGGCGAGCAAAACCTTGAGACTTCCTTAGATATTGTGCACCAGCTGTTGTTCATATATATGTATAGGCCCCCGTCTTACCAGAGACTGCTGTTCTGTCCTGCCGATGGAGTGTATAACCCACCAGCTGTATGTTCTTTATGTCGTCGTTCAGCCACGACTCGGTGAAATGTAAGATATTACAGTTTTAATGTCCCGTTGGTAGGATATACGTGCTTTCAGCTCGTCCCATTTATTTTCCAGCGATTTAACATTAGCTAGCAGGACGAAAGGCAAGGGAAGGTTAGCCACTCATTGCCTGATCCTCGCAAGGCACCCTGATCTTTTTCCAAGAAACCTCATAGTTACCTTCTCCAGCGAATCATGGGGGATCTGGACCTGGTCGGGTGTCTGTAGTAGTATGTCCCTCCCGTCCGACTCATTAAAGAAGAAGTCTTTGTTTGATGTGAGCAATCGCAGTTCTGATGTTCAGAAGCTCTTTTCTGTCATAAGAGACAGTAGCAGCAACATTATGTACAAAACAAGTTACGAACAACACGAAAAAAACTAACGAAATAGCATGGGCGGTCAAGAGCCAATAAGATGGCAGCCTCTTCCTCCGGCGCCATCGTCGCAACCCCTAGTTTGGGAAATCCTGCCATATGACCTACAAATGGTATGTACAATGACCTAGAATTGAATGGAATGTATTGGGATGACACACCAGTGAATGATTGATTGAAGGTTGTGTATTTGTATAAACATAATGAGTAAGAAGTGTTTGTTTGAATGATATGTTCGAATGATAGACCTGTAAGATATTGAGTAAATAAAGTAATATAACTGCAAACTGAAAGAGGCACATTAAAAGACACTACAGAAAGTACTTTTATTGGATTAAACTATGGGAAACCCACACAATAACATTGGCTTATGCAAAAACTATCATAGCAGTCAAATGTGCTTTAAATATCTTTGATCATTTATTTTTGTGACCAACTTTATTTTTATTATTTCAGATCGCATACAGGCATACAAGAAATAACATGCACTGTCAACTGTGGGACCTTCTTCAGATAGGTGTGTGCCTTTCCAAATCATGTCCAATCAATTGAATTTACCACAGGTGGACTCCAATCAAGTTGTAGAAACATCTCAAGGATGACCAATAGAAACACGATGCATCTGAACTCAGTTTTGAGTCTCATAGCAAAGGGGCTGAATACTTTTGTAAATAAAGTATTTTGTCTGTTATTATTTGTATACATTTTCTAAAATGTCTAAAAACCTGTTTTCGCTTTGTCATTATGGGGTATTGTGTTTAGATTGATGAGATTTGTTTTGGTTTAGAATAAGGATGTAATGGAACAAAATGTGGAAAATGGGAAGAGGACTGAATATTTTCCAAATGCGCTGTAGGTGTGTTGACTGTTATAAAGGCACTGGATTATGAGCTGTCTTGTTTGCAAAGTTAACCAATTAAATACGCAGTGGCATGGTGCATATAGCCATAAAAGCACAGTGACATATGCCTCAATACAGTCATATTTGTGGCTTATTGGGAGTGTGGCTTTCAGTTAGCTATTTTTGAAACCATCCTGCGAGAGTGACTGTCATTCAAGTTTCAAGTTTAAACTTTCAATGTAATGTGAACAAGTACAGTGAAATGCCTTTCTTGCAAGCTCCAAACCCAACAGTGCAGTAATCAAAATCAACGCAGCACTAAAAATAACATAAAGTGGAACAAAAACACACAAGACATAAAAAACAAGAAATAAGAAGAGCAAAGAAAGAAGGAAGGTACTGTATATACAGGGTCAGTTCCACTTCCAGGTAATCTGTTCTGTTCAATGAGTTACATGTACACTAGCAGACTGATTGAGGGTGCTGTATTGAAGCCACTGTGCCTCCATCTTGGCACTCCCCACCATTGTAAAAAAAATATTTTGGAAGTTATAGAAATGCATTTATTAATGACTACATTAGTTTTAGCCACATGTATTCTATTACAGACACATTCATGCGTACTTTTAAATGATATTATGTGAGCTAAGAATAAAACAGAAAAAATCTCACATATATACAAACAAGAATGATTTTTTGAGAATACTAATATTACTGTCCCAACTACAACAAAAATGTCCTTGAAACATTCAATATAAATAGTGTAGAATTCCATGAATTCCTATGGAGGACTGCTCCTACTGGGGAGTGCCAATATGACCAACCGGTGGCTTCAAATCCTCTCAATGGCCAATACATACTGTAGCATCAGCAATCCAGGGTTTATAGACATCATTCATTATTTTATATTGCATCAAATCTGACTAACCCAGTGCAATGACTGCTATCAATTCTATCTGACGGTGTTTGCATCTTTAGGAAAAATACAAATAATGTTCCATTTGGAACACTGACAAGTAGAGAGCATATCAAATATCAAACTCAAAACAAATTTTGGGGGAGCTTAGTCTTAGTCCACTCAGGCCCACCCGTGCCTGCTCCCCTGCTGTAGCTACTGTATGTAAACAGGAAGCAGATGAGCGACACATGACAGTGTGGTTTCGTGAGGCGGTGCTTAAGTAAAACATAGATCATGATTTATTCAATTTCAAAAATGGGATATCCAACCAGAGTAGGCTCCTGCCTTGAAGTCAGAGGGCACATCCCCTTCATTATCAACACATCGTGCCAACAACATCAAAATAACCTTTCCAGACTATGAAGTCTGGAGGATTTTGAGAGTTACAGTATGTGTTAGCCAGACTAGCTGTAGCTTGGGCAGTCTCATGGTTGTGTTGCTAGTGTAGAGGTGTCCATGTTGGCAGGAGACTGGGTAGGTGGTGGAACAGTTGAGGACTCTGTAGATTCTGTGTTGTCTTCTTCTGTGTTCCTCTGAGGGTCTGTGAGGTTAGGGTTAGGGTCAGGCTCTGTGAGGTCTGCTTCAAACCCTGGGTTAATCTGACCGTGAGAATGCCTCTTCTGGACCTCCTCAAAGATCTGGAGCACCTGGCAGAGACACACACAGAATATTACAGACATTATACAGACAGACACACAGAACATTACAGACATTATACAGACAGACACACACATAAGCTCAATTTAGAATAGTCGAAAACAAGGTGCAATTTCGAAATTTGTTTGTTCATCAGCAGTTTTCCTTTTGTTATGTCAGTCACTGACAGTCACTCAATTAACACATGACAGCAAACAATTTTTCGACTGGTAAGCTAGTCTAGCCAACTATCTAAACTTGTAGTAATCATGTCACAATTACAGACCAAGCACAAAGTGCACGTTCCCAGGGGCCCTGACCTCCAGAGGGCTCCCATTGATTGTGTTAGTCACTCTCACTCAGATTTCATATTAACATGGCGTAAGTCATGGCAAAATGTGTACAATTGCAGGAAAATAGCTGTAAAACTTCAAATTTGTATCTTTGCCCCATGGCAAAATGTGTAGAATTGCAGAAAACTTGCTTTATAACTGCAACATTTTCTCTTCGCCCAATGGCAAAATGTGTAGAATTGCAGGAAATTAACTTCTCTCCCCCGACAATAAAGGGGGGCCCACTAAAATGTTTTGCACTCGAGGGTTTGGCTGGGGCCCCCAACCAAGAGCCGGCCCAGCATGCACGCCCATACACACACACACTCACACATACACACCACAACAACCATTACATACAGGACATGAGGTGGTGTTACTGTCATGTTAGCAGTCGGTGCTTCAGGTTAGTGTCAGTTTTGAGGTTCTTGTCATTTTAGCCACCTTGATTTTACCTGAGACTTGGGAATGAGGCCTACTCGGAAGAATCCAATATGGCCGCTGTCTATCTTGGTGCAGTCAACCACAGTGGAGGCGATGTTCTCTGGGGATGGGCCGTCACACAATACACCATCCACCTAGACAGACAGACAGACAGACAGACAGACAGACAGACAGACAGACAGACAGACAGACAGACAGACAGACAGACAGACAGACAGACAGACAGACAGACAGACAGACAGACAGACAGACAGACAGACAGACAGACAGACAGACAGACAGACAGACAGACAGACAGACAGACAGACAGACAGACAGACAGACAGACAGACAGACAGACAGTGAGTGAGTGAGAAAATCACAATCTTTTTTTACATTTCCAATTGTAGTTTTGACTCAATTGAACTATGATATGTCTGTGTGCCTATTTCACCTTGTCTCCCAGCTTGGCATACACCTGGTTGTGGTGTGTGGTGTCTGCTTCTCCTGTGGGGTTGGCTGACGTCACAGCAATGGGACCCACCTACAGAACAGAACATAATATTATCTGGCAACAATGGCAAGCATCCATTTAGATACTGTATAATGTTTGTAGCGGCTCCCGAGTGGTGCAGAGGTCTAAGCCACTGCATCTCAGTGCAAGAGGCATCACTGCAGTCCCTGGTTTGTTTCCAGCCTGCATCACATCCGGCCGTGATTGGGAGTCCCATAGGGCGGCGCACAATTGGCCCAGCGTTGTCCGGGTATGGCCGGGGTAGGCCGTCATTGTAAATAATAATTTGTTCTTAACTAACTTGCCTATATAAAATAAAGGTTAAATAAAATATTAAAATACATTTCATGTAGTATCTATGTACTATATTTTGTATCTTTTGTAATTAATCCGTGATCGTACCAGGTTAATGAGGTGTGTTGCTACAGCACAATCAGGGTCAGGGTTAGAGGTCAGGGGTTAGGGATAGAGGTCATGGTTAGGGTTCATACCAGGTTGATAAGATGAGTAGCCACAGCACAATTTGGGTTCCTGATAGCAATGCTCTGAGGGGTTCCGATGTGTTTAGCTGATTCCCCCAGACCAAACATCTCCATCCAAGGACCTGGTGAGGGAAGACAGGACATACTCATCATAATAACTAACATACACTACACGACACTACATACACAAAACACACACACACACACACACACACTGTTAATAACCCACCCCTGGCTATGACCATGCTGATAGAGGAGGGCCAAGCTGCGCTCATGAAGTCCCAGAGCAGGGCAGACAGCAGGGATCTGACCGGTTCTAACTGGTTAATAGAGGACACCCACAGAGACATGGGCCGGTCCTGAGCCTGCTGTTTACACCTGCACAGGGAGAGACAAGTATAATATGTTATTAACATGCTGCTTACACCTGCAGCACACAGTTAGAGACGAGTAGAATAAGTTATTAACAGGGTTGGGGAGTAACGGTTTACATATAATCCGTTACATGTAAGGGATTACCCCAAAAAAACTGTTACTGTAATCCATTACATTACCAGCAAAATATATTGTATTCAGAATACAGATACTTTTGATAAACTAAATTATCACTTTGAGGATTACTTTTAAATTCAGAAAGGATGTTTGCCGAAAAAAATCTTTGACATTTTTGTTTTCTCAATGACATTCAAATCAGCATTGAAAAAAGGCGCAAGTTTAGATTTGTTCCACCTGAATGAGTCTGACCACAAGTCAGAGACCACTATGATGACACACCAAATGTGTTTGATGGATCGCAGGAAAAGAGCAGGAATAGGCTTTTGTAGGCTACAGTCCAAGCTATGTCTTCCAATGGTGCGACTGCTGTCGGCATCCAAAGATCATCCAACTTGAATAAACGCTTGGAGGTGAAGATGACAGCAGTGGTGTAGTCTATGGTGATACGGATATCACTTATTATTGATATCTACATTGCATTGATGTGAATCACACTTCTGCTATCTCATTTAGCTATTTGCATTTTACGGATTGTGGTTGTTGTGGATGGCTATTCACAAATCTGAATGTGTATTTGAACCCAATAATGGTTGAATTCAAGAAGGTTAAGCTGCCTATCAGTCATTGTTTTTGAAACCAGTGGACAGCCAGTGAAAAATGTGTTCTTGCAACAGCTGCATAGCGCGGATCCCAGCCTACAGAATAAAAGTAAGGCTTTTATTGCTCAATCTAATTCATGCTGATAAAAAAAATCCATAGTCCTAATGGACACATGCTCAAGCTCGCACACTTTTGATAGACTTAAAGGATCTGTTGTTGCTACATTCTTTTTGGACGGCCCAGTACCTAACTGGGGCCAAGCTTCCTGACATCCAATACCTATAGACTAGGCAGTGTTAGAGGAAAGACAAAAAATTGTCAAAGACTCCAGTCACCCACGTCATAGACTGTTCTCTCTGCTACCGCACAGCAAGCGGTACCAAAAGGCTCCTTAACAGCTTCTACACCCAAGCCATGATCAAATGGCCATCCGGACTATTTACATTGATCCCCCCTCCCCCCTTTTGCTTTTACACAGCTGCTACTCGTGTGTTTATTATCTGTTACACATAGTCACTTTACAAATTACCTCAACTAACCTGTACTCTGCACATTGACTTGGTACCCCCTGTATATAGCCACATTATTGTTATGTACACTGTGTTACTTTTTGTTTGATTGATTTTATTATTTTTACTTCAGTTTATTACATAAATATTTTATTAACTCTATTTCTTGAACTGCATTGTTGGTTAAGGCCTTTTCCCAGCATGAAGCATGAAGCATGAGAATGCCAAGAGTGTGCAAAGCTGTCATCAAGGCAAAGAGTGGCTACTTTGAAAAATCTCAAAAATACAACTTTTTTTTATTGTTTTAGCACTTTTTTGGTTACTACATGATTCCAAATGTGTTATTTCAGAGTGAAAATAACGAAAAACCCTGGAATGAGTAGGTGTGTCCAAACTTTTGACTTGTACTGTATATCCATTGATTCTTAAATAATATAACTTAGAACTCTTGAGTTTAGCTCAACTGTCACACTCCATGAGATCCTAAAATATTATCTTGTTTTTCTCCAATGTTTGTAAACATTGTAAACGTAAACAAACCCTGTATAGCCTCATAACATGGTTAAAACAATAATTTGATATCATGGATGGTCAGTCCTTGAATTCATAGCTGTCTATTAATCTGAGAGTGGTTACATTTCTCCAGGCCCATCCCTCTGCTTTTTACCAAAACAGAGGCTGGGTGGTCATATTGTTATCGTTTCATCTGTGGATTTGTCCTTTAAACAGTTGCATGTGACCAAGTTATCAAAGTGTCACCAACAAAAAGGTAAACAATAGGCCTATAGCAAATTCAGTATATACCGACTTGCCTAGTTAAATAAAGGTTCAATAAAAATGTGTTTAAAAAAAGTAATATGGTGTTCATTTGTCACATGTAAATAACATTTTCAGTAGTGCTCAAAGCATGCCCTTCCAAGAGCACAGGTTTTATTTTTCAAATCAATGAGCCCAAGTGCAAGTGCTGGTTAAGTGGTTGAGGTGGGGAGGAGGATTATCTAAGATAATGTTTGAAGAGGTAGGATTTCAGATGTTTTCGGAAGATGGGCGTTTTGCGGGGAGGACAGAGAAGAGCTTGGCCTAGGCTGAGTGGGAGCTGGGTGGTGGGAGGGCCAACAGATCTGAGGTGGCAGAACGGAGTGCTCAGGTTGGGGTGTAGGGTTTCAGCATAGCATTTCCTCTTGCTGTTCTGTAGGTAAACACAATGGTCTTGTAGAGGATGCAAGCTTCAACTGGAAGCCAGTGGAGTGTGTGGAGGGGCGGGGTGACATGAGAGAACTGGGGAAGGTTGAAAACCAGGCAGGCTGCAGTGTTCTGGATAAGTTGCAGGGGTTTGATGGCACAAGTGGGGAGCTCAGTCAAAAGCGAGTTGCAGTAGTCCAGACGGGAGAGTACAAGTGCCTGGATTAGGACCTGCGCCACTTCCTGTGTAAGGTATGGTCGTATTCTAAGGATGTTGTAGAGCATGAACCTGCAGAAGCGGGTCAATATGTTGATGTTTGCAGAGAACGACAGGGTGTTGTCCAGAGTCACGCCAAGGTTCTTTGCACTCTGGGAGGGCGACACCGTGGAGTTGTCAATCGTGATGGAGAGGTCTTTGAGCGGGCAGGACTTCCCAGGGAGGAAGAGCAGGTCCGTCTTGTCAAGGTTGAGCTTGAGGTGGTGGGGCGACATGCAAGTTGAGATATCTGATAGGCACACAGAGATGCGTGTCGCCACCTGGGTGTCAGAAGGGGGGCAAGGAGAAAAGTAGTTGAGGGTCATCCACAACATGCTGCTTACACCTTCAGCACACAGGGAGAGACAAGGAGAATAGTTAGTTTAAATGCAGTATGAAAGCCTGGTCCTTGATCTGTTTGAACTGTCTTGGTCGTGACAGAGGAGTTGTCGAGACAACTAAAATAGATCTGGGACCAGTCTACCACTATGAAGCATTGTGAGTACAAAGTTTATTAATTTAATCTAATGAAATGATATTTTACAATGTACGTATAACGACCTAGTATGCAGTGTAATTGAAACTCACTTGTAGGCCTTTTCCACAGCGTCCGGTCTGTTACAAGCTGCCACCAGTACATAGACCGTGTCAGTGGGCATCCCACATATACCTCCACTCTTCATGATCTCTGGAGACACAGAGGGATAGGGAGAGTTGGGTTGAGACACATCAATAACCCAACTAACTAAAGACCTAAAGAACTTGCAATGAAGTGATCCTGTCAGCCTCAACACACACACACGCACAAATATACACACACAGCCTGTTATTCATAGTGTTTTCATGAGAATGATGCATTAGACTAGACCAATGATTGTCATGGTTCTGAAGAGCTACTGGGTGTGCAGATTTGCTATTTCAGTCCAGCACTGAGACCCTGCATTCTGCTCACCAGGACATTGAATCAGGTGTGTTAGTACTGGAATGAAGCAAAACCCTGCACCCACAGTATTTCACCAAGAGCAGAGTTGGTGACCAGTTCTTTGTCTCAAATTGCACCTTATGCCCTATAACATAAAGCACTACTTTAAATAAGATAGAGAAAAGGGTGCCTTTTGGGACTGAGCCCAGGATAGGTACCCCCTTATATTTCACCTGCTATCTGGTGGACGGCCGTGGCCTTGCGTGCAGGGACATGAAGACAGATGTCCTTCCCTCCTCCTCCCGTCCCACTCAGCCTGACTAACGCCCGTCCCAGGGGCAACTGGGGTGTCAGGAAGGTCAGGCTGAACAGACCAGACAGGAAACAGTAGAATGACATCAGGCCAAACACGATCGACACCCCGATGTCATACCCATAAGGCAGTGCTCCCATGGCGTCCAGGAGGAAGGAGATGATAATGAGGTGAAAGGTCGCGGCATAGACAACCCAGGCTACGCTCAGGAACAGCGCTCCTACCGTCACCAGACTGTTGAACAACAGGAAGCTGATGATGCCCACAGCCAGGTTGAATCCCCGTGTGTCCCCGTAGAGCCCGCCGTACCGCGTCAGCCCCCAGACAGACCACATGACACCATATAGGACAAACGCCATGCTCTCAAGGGTCTTACCTACCGGAAATGTACACATTTGTATTTGTATTTGTTATGGATCCCCATTAGCTGCTGCTTTCCTGGGGTCCAGCAAAATGAAGGCAGTTTATACAATTTTAAAACATTACAATACATTCACAGATTTCACAACACACTGTGTGCCCTCAGGCCCCTACTCCACCACTACCACATATCTACAACACACTGTGTGCCCTCAGGCCCCTATTCCACCACAACCACATATCTACAGTACTAAATCCATGTGTATGTATATGTAACTGATGTGAAATGGCTAGCTAGTTAGCGGTTTGCGCACTAATAGCGTTTCAATCGGTGACGTCACTCGCTCTGAGACCTTGAAGTAGTTGTTCCCCTTGCTCTGCAAGGGCTGTGGCTTTTGTGGAGCGATGGGTAATGATGCTTCGAGGGTAGCTGTTGTCAATGTGTGCAGAGGGTCCCTGGTTCGAGCCCAGGAAGGGGCGAGGAGAGGGACGGAAGGTTGTACTGTTACATATAGCGCGTGTGTGTGTGTACAGTATGCATGTGTCTGTGCCAATGTTTGTGTTACTTCACAGTCCCCGCTGTTCCATAAGGTGTTTTTTTATCTGTTTTTTAAATCTAATTATACTGCTTGCGTCAGTTACTTGATGTGAAATAGAGTTCCATGTGGTCATGGCTCTATGTAGTACTGTGTGCCTCCCATAGTCTATTCTGGACTTGGGGACCGTGAAGAGACCTCTTGTGGCATGTCTTGTGGGGTATGCATGGGTGTCCAAGCTGTGTGCCAGGAGTTTAGACAGACAGCTCGGTGCATTCAACATGTCAATACCTCTCAAAAATAAAAGTAGTGATGAAGTCAATCTCTCCTCCACTTTCAGCCAGGAGAGATGGACATGCATATTATTAATTTTAGCTCTCTGTGTACATCTAAGGGCCAGCCGTGCGGCCCTGTTCTGAGCCAATTGCAATTTTCTTAAGTCCTTTTATGTGGCACCTGACCACACGACTGAACAGTAGTCAAGGTGCGACAAAACTAATACCTGTAGGACCTGCCTTGTTTATAGGGTTGTTAAGAAGGCAGAGCATCGCTTTATTATCTTAGCTACTACTGTATCAATATGTTTTGACCATGACAGTTTATTATCTAGTATTACTCCAAGCAGTTTAGTCATCTCAGCTTGCTCAATTTCCACATTATTTATTTCAAGATCGAGTAGCTGCAGGGGCAGTATTGAGTAGTTCTCAGTTGCAGCAACAACCTGGGGAATAGTTACAGGGGAGAGGAGGGGGATGAATGGGCCAATTGTAAACTGGGGATTATTAAGTGACCGTGATGGCTTGAGGGCCAGATTGGGAATTTAGCCAGGACACCGGGGTTAACACCCCTACTCTTATGATAAGTGCCATGGGATCTTTAATGACCTCAGAGAGTCAGGACACCCGTTTAACGTCCCAGCCGAAAGACGGCACCCTACACAGGGCAGTGTCCCCAATCATTTCCCTGGGGCATTGGGATATTTTTTTAGACCAGAGGAAAAAGTGCCTCCTACTGGCCCTCCAACACCACTTCCAGCAGCATCTGGTCTCCCATCCAGAAACTGTCCAGGACCAACCCTGCTTAGCTTCAGAAGCAAGCCAGCAGTGGTATGCAGGGTGGTATGCTGCTGGCATAAAAAGGTGCCCAGAGGTGCCCAGAGTAGATGGCCTGCTCCTCAGTCCCAGTTGCTAATATATGCATATTATTATTAGTATTGGATAGAAAACACTCTGAAGTTTCTAAACTGTTTGAATGATGTCTGTGAGTATAACAAAAAACCTGAGAAGAAATCCAAACAGGAAGTGGGAAATCTGACGTTGGTCGATTTTCAACCAGAGTTGGTGGTGACCTAACATAATCATTTGTGGTGCTTTCGCCACAAAGCCTATTTGAAATCGGACACTGTGGTGGGATTAACCTTTTTGGGATAGGGGGCAGCATTTTCACTTTTGGATGCCCAGAGTGAACTGCCCCCTACTCTGTCCCAGATGCTAATATATGCATATTATTATCAGTGTTGGATAGAAAACACTCTGAAGTTTCTAAAACTGTTTGAATGATGTCTGTGAGTATAACAGAACTCATATGGCAGGCGAAAACCTGAGACAAATCCAAACAGGAAGTGGGACATCTGAGGTTTGTAGTTTTGCAAAGCTTGACCTACCAAATACACATTGAGATATGGATAAAGTTGCACTTCCTACAGCTTCCACTAGATGTCAACCGTCTTTCGAAACTGGTTTGAGGATTCTACTATAAAGGAGGGGCTCATAAGAGCTCTTTGAGTCAGTGGTTTGGCAGAGAGCCTTGGTCTCATGACGCGCGCTCCCGACAGAGTTACCTCTCGTTCCAGTGCTTTTCTGAAGACAAAGTAATTCTCCGGTTGGAACATTATTGATGTTTTATGTTAAAAACATCCTGAAGATTGATTCCATACATCTTTTGACATGTTTCTAAAGGACTGTAACAGAACTTTTCAAGTTTTTGTCTGGATGAAGTGCCTGCGCCTCATGAAGATGGATTAACAACAAGTGGCTATTTGGACATAAATGATGGAACTTTATGGAACAAATCCGTCATTTATTGTCGAACTAGGATTCCTGGGAGTGCCTTCTGATGAAGATCATCAAAGGTAAGTGAATATTTTTGGTGTTGTTTCTAACTTTGTTGATTCCAAAATGGCGCATATTCCTCTGGTTGTTTGAGTTCTGAGCGCCGTTCTCAGATTATGCTTTTTCCATAAAGTTTTTTTGAAATCTGACACAGCGGTTGCATTAAGGAGAAGTCTATCTTTAATTCTGTGAAGAACACTTTTATCAATGTTTATTATGAGTATTTCTGCAAAATCACAGGATGTTTTGGAATCAAAACGTTACTCCACGTAAGGCGCCAACTGAGCCAACAAAATCATGTAAACTGAGATTTTTGGATATAAATATGCATATTATCAAACAAAACATACATGTATTGTGTAACATGATGTCCTATGAATGTCATCTGATGAAGATCATCAAAGGTTAGTGATTAATTTTATCTATATTTCTGCTTTTTGTGACTCCTATCTTTGGCTAGAAAAATGGCTGTGTTTTTTCGACTTGGCTATGACCTAACATAATCATATGTTGTGCTTTAGCTGTAAAGCATTTTTGAAATCGGACACGATGGGTAGATTAACAAGATGTTTATCTTTCATTTGCTGTGTTGGACTTGTTAATGTGTGAAAGGTACATATTTCCCAAAAATATTTTTGAATTTCAGCGGAATGTTGTCGAGGAAGGTTAAGGTTAACAAGATTACCTTTAAAATGATATAAGAGACATGTATGTTTTAATTATGAGATTTCTGTTGTTTTGAATTTGGCGCCCTGCACTTTCACTGGCTGTTGTCATATCAATCCCATTAACGGGATTGCAGCCCTAAGAAGTTTTAAGGTCTTACCACGGGAGAAGGCCACGGAGCCGACCAGCAGCTGGAGGACGCCGCCTGCCACCACAGCCCAGGGCAGGACCAGCACGCCCAGCGGGGCCCGGTCCCCCATGGATGCTGTGATGGAGAAGACAGCGAGGACAGAGCAGGCATGACCTAACACCTCTGCGTCAGCATACCTGGAGTAGCCCAGGTAGGGAGCTTGGCTGTGTCTGTCGTGGGGACGGAGAGTCAGGCTGCTGACACGCGTCACCAGGGCCTTGAACACGCCCTCCCCCGTAGGAATCCTTTTGGCCGAGACGTTGTTGTAGGAGGTGACCAGTAACATCACGGCTGACACAACAAAGATGGCTGCCTGGACGCCCTGCGCCCCAGACTGGAAGGAGAGGGAGGGCTGGGCTGCGAGGGCGATAGTATACGCCACGTAGAACAGCTGGTAGAGACCCTCAGCTAGACTCTTCTGACAGCTGAACAGAGCCAGGATGAAGAATAGAACAGCAAAGACAACGGGAAAGGGGATAGGGGAGGAGGGGTGGATGGAGAAGGCTGTGAGGAGAGCGCTGTAGCCCTCAGCAAAGCGCAGGATGGAGGTGAAGCCGTAGAAGGTGGCAGTCAGGGAGTCCATGGATCTGTAGGAGAGGACACACACAACTAGCTGGAATACAGCAGCCGTCCAAAGCCAGGGGACGTGACCCGGGGCGAGTTGAGGAACCACAGCCAGTAGGGGGCAGGCTATTACACTAGCAGACAGCAGATTCATCACCAGGCCTACAGGCACCACGTCGTTACAGTCCTCTGGAGCTCTGACCCCTGACCCCTGACCCCCTGCCCTTCTTCTCAGCCCTGTACCAGGAGCCTCCACCCTTCCCTGGGTGATAAAGGAGAGCAGGCGGCCACAGCCAAAGTAAGCCCCCACCAGGGTGACCAGCAGGTAGCAGGCGGCCGTGGCAGACTGGCCGAACCCCGGGGAGGAGAGGCCGGCGATCTGGTGCCCACAGGCCAGGCTGATAGACAGGGAGATGATTAACAGGACCACCTACAATACAACAATACAACTTTATTTTCTATACGTTACAGCAAACAATGTAAAATGTGTCTTCTATTCGATTCTCAACTCCATTCAAATTGATAGACAGCTAGCTAGCTAGCTATATAGATAGAAAGATACAGCTGTAGGATCCTAATTTAATCACTGTTATTGTTGCGAATTTTCCTGCACATCAGGAACTTCACAGAAAACCTGCATCAACACTTGGTTATGTTCGAGTTTTTCTCAATCGCTTTGGCTCAATTTTCGAATGACAATTATTTTTTCCAAAACAATAAGTTCAAATCTCTGAACAATTAGTTTCTTGCTCACACTAGATTTGAATTTCTTATTCATTTAAGCAAATTGCATGTGTTTTGGCACATGTGCAAAAGTGGAAGTACAATTGTCTACAATTTGCATAATAACTACATGCACATGACTGATCAAAACCGATGAGTTGAATCGCTGTGAAATTGTCATAATCTTCACAACTTCTAAACATTATTTCATCGTGTGAGCCATCACATGCAAAATGATCCATTCAATTATCAAAATCTGTCAGGCATACATGTATATTCCATAAATATCTATGACATGGAATGTTTGTGATGTCTGCTAAATTGGCAAATTACCTGCCAGGTGACATAGCAATGAAATAGGAATCACAATCTTACTAATCAACCAATCAAGTTTGGGAGCGTAACACCCAACTTCTCCTGGCCTTCCTAAATACACTTTACAGAGACCTAATACCAGAACACCAAAGAGGTTTAGCTACACCAGATTTACCAAATTATGTAATTATGTGGGATAATGTCAGTTCCACTGAACCCACAGCACAATCACTATAATTTTTTAACATGGAGGAACGTCACAAACCTGAACAGCAGTTACATGCTCGTGGAAGAGAAATAAGGAGATGTGTAAGAAGGCATGATGGTGTTGTTGACTTAATAGAGGAAGAGGTAGAAGGCAAAGAATAAGAGTCCCTGATGAAATCAGAGCCTCAATTGTAGACCATGTCATAAACCATTGTCTGACAATGGAAGAGGCTGGTCGGAGAGCACAGCCTAATGTAAACAGGTCCACAGTGTCATAAACCATGGTCTGACAATAGAAGAGGCTGGTCGGTAAGCACAGCCTAATGTAAACAGGTCCACAGTGTCATAAACCATGGTCTGACAATAGAAGAGGCTGGTCGGAGAGCACAGCCTAATGTAAACAGGTCCACAGTGTCATAAACCATGGTCTGACAATAGAAGAGGCTGGTCGGAGAGCACAGCCTAATGTAAACAGGTTCACAGTGTCATCAGTGCAAACATTCCGTAGGGAAAACAGCATCTCATTCACAACAATACAGCAACTATTGTAAAGATAAATGCAAGTCTGAAAATCACAATGTACCGTAAGATATGTATGAGGAATATACAGTAATACAGTACAATTTGAATACAATATACTATCTGTAACATGATCTCTTTGTGAATCCTACATGTCATATATAGGACTGCACAATGACCTCATGCTGGTGGCAGAGCAGCTCTACATGTCATATATAGGACTGCACAACGACCTCATGCTTGTGGCAGAGCAGCTCTACATGTCATATATAGGACTGCACAACAACCTCATGCTGGTGGCTGAGCAGCTCTACATGTCATATATAGGACTGCACAACAACCTCATGCTGGTGGCAGAGCAGCTCTACATGTCATATATAGGACTGCACCATGACCTCATGTTGATGACAGAGCAGCTCTACATGTCATATATAGGACTGCACAGCAACCTCATGCTCGTGACAGAGCAGCTCTACATGTCATATATAGGACTGCACAACAACTTCATGCTGGTGGCAGAGCAGCTCTACATGTCATATATAGGACTGCACAACAACCTCATGTTGATGATGACAGAGCAGCTCTACATGTCATATATAGGACTGCACAACAACCTCATGTTGATGACAGAGCAGCTCTACATGTCATATATAGGACTGCACAACAACTTCATGCTGGTGGCAGAGCAGCTCTACATGTCATATATAGGACTGCACCATGACCTCATGTTGATGACAGAGCAGCTCTACATGTCACGTATAGGACTGCACAACGACCTCATGTTGATGACAGAGCAGCTCTACATGTCATATATAGGACTGCACAACAACCTCATGCTGGTGGCAGAGCAGCTCTACATGTCATATATAGGACTGCACAACAACCTCATGCTGGTGGCAGAGCAGCTCTACATGTCATATATAGGACTTCACAACAACCTCATGCTGGTGGCTGAGCAGCTCTACATGTCATATATAGGACTGCACAACAACCTCATGCTGGTGGCTGAGCAGCTCTACATGTCATATATAGGACTGCACAACAACCTCATGCTGGTGGCTGAGCAGCTCTACATGTCATATATAGGACTGCACAACAACCTCATGCTGGTGGCAGAGCAGCTCTACATGTCATATATAGGACTGCACCATGACCTCATGTTGATGACAGAGCAGCTCTACATGTCATATATAGGACTGCACAACAACCTCATGCTGGTGGCAGAGCAGCTCTACATGTCATATATAGGACTGCACAACAACCTCATGCTGGTGGCAGAGCAGCTCTACATGTCATATATAGGACTGCACAACAACCTCATGCTGGTGGCAGAGCAGCTCTACATGTCATATATAGGACTGCACAACAACCTCATGCTGGTGGCAGAGCAGCTCTACATGTCATATATAGGACTGCACAACAACCTCATGCTGGTGGCAGAGCAGCTCTACATGTCATATATAGGACTGCACAGCAACCTCATGCTGGTGGCAGAGCAGCTCTACATGTCATATATAGGACTGCACAACAACCTCATGCTGGTGGCAGAGCAGCAGTATTCAGTCATCAGCAAGAACAAGAAATTTGCAACATGGTCATAGTCAACAATTGCATCAGGCTAAGAAATCTAAAGTGCAATCATAAATGACAACAATATCTTCGCAAATATCAATTCTGTCAGCATTTCCACTATAGACCGTTTTGGAAAAAAGTCAAATGACTATGAAACAACTCTACAAGGTGCCATTTGAGAGGAATAGTGACAGAGTGAAGTATGTCCAGGTAAACCATTGGGTTGCACATGGTATATTGTACAGAGAGTTTTACTGTACTTCAATGATGCCTGTATATACTTCTTGAAGTTGTAGATACCCATAAGAACAGAACATTTCTACTTTACTAAACTGTCTGATTGTAGAATAGGCTATGTAAAACTAACTTTATATTTTGTTTCTGTGTTACTATATAGAGCATAATGGAGCCTGGAAGGGCATGAAATGACCCACATTCTTGTTTTTGTGAACGAAGCTGGGTTCAATCTGGCCAAAGGCAGGAGACGTGGCCGCAATCTCATTGGACACCGAGCCACAATTGCCACACCAGGCCAAAGTGGGGGCAATATTACAATGTGTGCTGCCATTTCTGAGAATGGTGAGAGCACACATATTCCACAGATTGGGCCCTATCACACCCAACTTCTCCTGGCCTTCCTAAATACACTTTACAGAGACCTAATACCAGAACACCAAAGAGGTTTAGCTACACCAGATTTGCCAAATGATGTAATTGTGTGGAATAATGTCAGCTTCCATCGAACCAACATTGTTAGGGAAAGGTTTGCTGCGCATGAAAGGATAACAATGGAGTTCTTCCACCATCCTCCCCATTCCTGAATCCAATAGAAGAGTTTTGTTCAGCATGGAGGTGGAAAGTATATGCCTATCGGGCACAAGATCAGATGTCACTGTTAGATGCCATGAATGCTGCTTGTGAGGACATCACAGGCGATCTTTGCAGAGGATGGTTGTGCCACGCAAGGAGATTTTTCCCCCGGTGCATCACAAGGGAAAACATCAGATGTGATGTTGACGAAAATCTCTGGTCAGACCAACAAGAGTGACAGGATGTCCACCAAGAAGATAGGTACTTGTAGTATTATGTACTGTGAGGAGGTACAATTTATTATTTTTTACAGAACTACCGCAGGTTTTTATTTATTTTTGGTGGGGGGGGGGTCATTTTGTGGCTAATTTGCTGTTCACTATATATGACTTTACATGTAAGAAATATGTAAAAATGGACATGCAAATGTGAATTTTCTGTTACAAAAATGTACTGTTTACATATAAATGTGTATATCCTTTTTCTGTGTACTACAGTATTGTACAGTTTTGACTTTTCCCAGTAAACTTTTCCTTACTGTTGAAATTGATATCTAAAACACTCAGTGTGATACACAATAGCATTCAGCTAGATGAAACTGACCTTCTGGTATAGTACCGTAAGCAGTCAGTGTCAACAAAAAAAGTTGAACAAAACTGAAATTTGTACATAACAAACGTTTCCAGGGTTGACTGCCATGGTGAAAAAACATCGAAACATTTTGACCAGTACGGCTCACACAATGACAAAACTTTGAATTTTGGTGGCATTGGCCAATTCACTGTCACAATAACTAGGTTTTGAAGCATGAGAATGTTAAGACTGTTAAAAAGAAATGAGCCAAAGCGATTGAGAAAAACAAACAATAATGCACTTTTCATGCAGCCTAATGTTGGCCAGCTAATAGCCTAACCACCGATAAAGGAACATTACATCGGCGGAACTGTTTAAATGGACTAAATGTTAAAATCCTGTTGCTGCAGAATTATTTCCCTGCAACAAAACTGGTCAAATTAAGAGTGTACATCTGTAGATATATATGTGGATAGATACGATAGATACTGTAGATAATTACACACACCTCTCTCTGGAGGACAGATACTGTAGCCAGTATGAGGAAGGCCAGGGTGAAGGCTGCTAGGCCAGGGACCAAAGAGGACCTCAGCTCTGTAGTCCCCACCAACCCCTCCCCAACGAGCAGGTAGACCAGTCCAGACCCACACCACAAGGCTGACACGGTCAGACACACACTGGAGAACAACTGGGACTGGGACAGGCTGCGACGCACCCCTAGTGGGAGGGAGGGAGGGAGGAAGGGAAAAACATTTATTGATCTCTGGCTGATACCACGTTCAAACACACAGTCAATACAATGAAATCATGAATGCATGCCTTGGTCCACGTTAGCATAGTTAATGGTGCTCCGCCATTTCCTGGATGCTAGAATTCAAATTGTTCGCCTAATATTTGTTTATATGACAAAACAAGAAATGTATAGTGTAGAGAATCATTGTACCATCTAAACCACTGTGAAATATATGTTCAATATATTGCATTTAAAGCTGTTTGACGCTGGTGAACAAAACCAAAAGAAAGAGACGCAACAACAAAACTCAAGAAATGGAAGCATAGAAATAGTGCACATAGAAAGGGTAACAGAGTATGGTTAACATTTATATGAGTAATAAACAGTAGGTAGGCTACCAGAGTATGCCAAAAGGGAAGCGATGATGAGCAGCAGCACCCCCAGTGCAGTATGGGGGATGAAGTCTTTGTCAGGAGAGCTGCCATAGTTATTCACCAACAGCAGCAGAGAACCTGTAGGAGAAACCAACAGAAAAGGTAAAAGTACAGCAGGCTTTAGACCAAACCAACTCAGAAAAAAAGGCAATTGTTTGACAAGAACCCATGAACACAGCTCCAAGTTTCTGTACCGCAACTTGACTGAAGCACCTGACCACTTTCACTAGAATCCACGATTGGGGAGCAAACATGTTGCCTCGTGATTGGTCAACGTGCGCACAATTAGTAGCCTATGGCCTATGGTCGAATTCCTGTCCGACTATATGCGTGTGCATTGTATTGCATTCAAACTTTGGTTGGCTAGGCTACCTAGGCCTTTTCAATCAAAAATGATTGACAGGAAAAATTAAATCAACTAAAAGTGATGACATACAGTACCAGTCAAAAAGGTTTTCTTTATTTTACTATTTTCTCCATTGTAGAATAATAGTGAAGACATCAAAACTATGAAATGGAACCATGTAGTTACAAAAAAATGTTAAACAATTCAAAATATATTTCATATTTGAGATTCTTCAAAGTAGCCACAAAGTAGCCACCTTGATGACAGCTTGCACTCTCTTGGCATTCTCTCAACCAGCTTCTTGAGGAGTGCTTTTCCAACAGTCTTGAATGAGTTCCCACATATGCTGAGCACTTGTTGGCTGCTTTCCTTCCCTCTGCAGTCCAACTCATCCCAAACCATCATAATTGGGTTGAGGTTGGGTGATTATGGAGGCCAGGTCATCTGATGCAGCACTCTATCACTCTCCTTCATGGTAAAATAGCCCTTACACAGACTGGAGGTGTGTTGGGTCATTGTCCTGTTGAAAAATAAATGATAGTCCCACTAAGCGCAAACCAGATGGAATGGCGTATCACTGAAGAATGCTGTGGTAGCCATGCTGCTTAAGTGTGCCTTAAATTCTAAATGAATGTGTCACCAGCAAAGCACTCCCACACCATCACACCTCTTCCTCCATGATTCACAGTGGGAACCACACATGCAGAGATCATCCGTTCACCTACTCTGCATCCCACAAAGACACGGCGGTTGGAAAAATAAACTCATCAGACCAAATGACAGATTTCCACCTGTCTAATGTCCATTTGCTTGTGTTTCTTTGCCCAAGCAAGTCTCTTCTTATTATTGGTGTCCTTTAGTAGCGGTTTCTTTGCAGCAATTTGACCACAAAGGCCTGATTAATTCAGTCTCCTCTTAACAGTTGATGATGAGATGTGTCTGTTACCAGAACTCGGTGAAGCATTTATTTGGGCTGCAATTTCTGAGGTTGAAAACTCAAATTAACTTATGCTCTGCAGCAGAGGTAACTCTGTGTCTTCCATTCCTGTGGCCGTCCTTATGAGAGACAGTTTCATCATAGTGCTTTGTGGTTTTTGCGCCTGCACTTCAAGAAACGTTCAAAGTTCTTGAAACGTTCCGCATTGACTGACCTTCATGTCTTAAAGTAATGATGGACTGTCGTTTCTCTTTGCTTATTTGAGCTGTTCTTGCCATAATATGGACTTGGTCTTTTACCAAATAGGGCTAGCTTCTGTTAACCAACCCTACCATGTCACAACACAACTGATTGGCTCAAATGCATTAAGAAGGAAAGAAATTCCACAAATGAACTTTTAACAAGATACACCTGTTAATTGAAATGTATTCCTAATGAGAGAATTATGTTCTCCAGGTACAGCACCAAATGTAATTATATTACTCTCAGTCTGCAAACCAGAATTTGTAAGATCCTGGTCGAATGAAACAGACGGAGGCCCAGCTAAATAGTCAAAAAGGTTTATTCACGGAACGTGCTTAAGTCAAGAATACAAAACAATTCATTTTATACTGACTTCTCACGCCCACACATTCACACAGCCATACGCACACACACACACACACAAACAGATGCACATACACACGCACATACCCACACACACATGCACACAAACAGACACACACACACTGTCTGTCTCACTTCCCAGCCGACAGAGATAGTGACTTTTTTCCTTGAGACGTACTCCCCGTTCTCTCCCAAATCTCTGGTCAGGTCGGCACCAAGCTCAGACAGTCTGTGTTTAAAATACCATAAAGGCATATTGTTTTACCCTAATTCTGACTCGGACTACACATTTATTGATTATGATATTATACATTCTAATCAATTCCATACAATTATATGTTTCAGGGCGGAATATTCTAATCATTCAATTAACAGACAATTCTCACCTATCAATTCTAGGTTACTACCTCATGAAGCTGCTTGAGAGAATGCCAAGTGTGTGCAAATCTGTTATCAAGGCAAAGGGAGGCTACTTTGAAGAATCTCAAATATAAAATATATTTTGATTTGTTGAACACTTTTTTGGTTACTACATGATTCCATATGTGTTATTTCATAGTTTTGTCTTCACTATTATTCTACAATTTAGAAAATAGTAAGAATAAAGAAAAACCCTGGAATGAGTAGGTGTGTCCAAACTTTTGACTGGTACAGTAGATTAAACTGTGTTAATGCACCAGTAATTGTTTTATTACAGATGTGTATAGGCCTATGATGCAGCCCTGTTAGTTCTATTGTCTAATCGCAGTTGTCTCTGTGTCTGTGTAATGGAAACCCCTGTTAGTCTTGTTTTAAAATGTTATACATATGAACAAGTACATCAAGTAGTTCAGACAGAGTTTTCACTCTCCCAAAGGCCAGGAGTTTTTTCAGGAGTTTTTTTATTACTATGTGACCTGGTTAGAAAAACTCTGGTCCTATCATTTCCAAAATGAACCCTTTTACAACTGATTACTCACTATGTCATATAGAGGTCGACCGATTAATGGGTGATTAATTAGAGACGATTTCAAGTTTTCATAACAATCGGAAATCTGTATTTTTGGACACCGATTTGGCCGATTTTTATTTATTTTTATGTATATATTTTTACACCTTTATTAACTAGGCAAGTCAGTTAAGAACACATTCTTATTTTCAATGACGGCCTAGGAACGGTGGGTTAACTGCCTTGTTCAGGGTCACAACGACAGATTTTTACCTTGTTAACTAGTCCAATGCTCTAACCACCTGGCTCTCATTGCACTCCACGAGGAGCCTGCCTGTTACGCGAATTCAGTAAGAAGCCAAGGTAAGTTGCTAGCTAGCATTAAACTTATCTTATAAAAAACAATCAATCAATCATAATCACTAGTTAACTACACATGGTTGATGATATTACTAGTTTATCTAGTGTGTCCTGCGTTGCATATAATCGATGCGGTGCGCATTTGTGAAAAAGGACTGTCGTTGCTCCAACGTGTACCTAACCATAAACATCAATGCCTTTCTTAAAATCAATACACTAGTATATATTTTTAAACCTGCATATTTAGTTAATATTGCCTGCTAACATGAATTTCTTTTAACTAGGTAAATTGTGTCACTTCTCTTGCAACAGAGTCAGAGTATATGCAGCAGTTTGAGCCGCCTGGCTCGTTGCAAACTGTGTGAAGACTATTTCTTCCTAACAAAGACAGCCAACTTCGCTAAACAGGGGATGATTTAACAAAAGCATATTTGCGAAAAGAGCACAATCGTTGCACGACTGTACCTAACCATAAACATCAATGCCTTTCTTAAAGTCAATACACAGAAGTATATATTTTTAAACCTGCATATTTAGCTAAAAGAAATCCAGGTTATCAGGCAATATTAACCAGGTGAAATTGTGCCACTTCTCTTGCGTTCATTGCACGCAGAGTCAGGGTATATGCAACAGTTTGGGCTGCCTGGCTCGTTGCGAACTAATTTGCCAGAATTTTAAGTAATTATGACATAACATTGAAGGTTGTACAATGTCATCACGTTGGCCTGTGGGTAAGGTTTATGACCCTCCCCATAAATACCTTTCTCCCTTCCCTCTCTCTTGACTCTACAGAGGGACTCTTGAATAGCCTTTGTTACACATAGAGAGTCTGGGAACATCAAACAAGTGGAGGGAAAGGATCCATATTTCGGTAATAGAACCAGTTGAAAATATGCGTTGGTACTTAATGAATATGATGTCAGTTCGGTTGTCATCTGAGATATTATGATTGATGACAGGACGACCTAAACTGTATCTGGGAAAGTATACACATTATAGTTATCAGATTCACATGGAATTGTTGTGCAATTCAAATGTTTAAATATAAAATTATTTGTGAAAAGATTAAATGTAATTTTAGCTTCCAAATGAGAGATTTGGGTTTTCATAAGGTTAGGGCTCTGCTCAATCAGTGGACCGCCCCTGTGAAGAGGCATGGGTTATAAACTATGAAACACACCCTTCTCCCTCCACTATATAAGCCCTTGATGAAAATGTAACATCTGTTCCGGATACATTAGGACTACGGTCCGATGTCAGAAGGATTCAGATAATAACTACAGAATGAAGCCAACCTCAGCGTGAGCTTTGGTTGCGAATGGTATGAACTTTGAACACTTATTCGCTACAGCAGTGATACCTCCTAGCCGTTGAGTTAGCAGCGGCCGCTGTAAACGTGGGCTAGGAGAGGACAGACAGAGTATCCCATCTACCACACAACGACGACACTACAACGTTTCCCGTTCACCACCAGAAACACTCTTCAAAGGACAAATGACTCTGTTGGGCAACATGGCCTTCCATCTAACACCAACCTATTGAAGCGCAGCTCAGAGTAAATACTTATTGCATTTTCCTTTTCCAAATGGTTGGTAATATAGAATGCATAAGATTCTGCATTTACGATAGAGTAGCTGCCTACGGCCCGATAGAGACATCGCTTCTCCCTTTGTTCTTCAGTCTTCCCGCTCTTTCACTCAAACTCAGACCCCTTTTCTTTGTGTAACCAGCTGTCATATCTGTTCCATCCGCTAGGGACGTTTTCCTTTATGACATAATTTGTAATCAAGGTATGATTCAATCTGTGTATATGTAATTCTGTGTGATTAGTTAGGTATTTAGTAAATAAATAATTAAACCTAATTTTGTATTGCTGATTCAACTTGTTAGCCAGGGTTTGTGAAGATAACCAAGAATTTACAAGAATTTACAAGGTGACGATTAATATTGACTGCTATTGATGTAAAATATTCCTAGGTCTTTAAGAGTTCATTCGGAAGATACCTGCTCTATAAATATTATTTTGTGGTGCCCCGACTTTCTAGTTAATTACATTTACATGATTAGCTCAATCAGGTAATATTAATTACAGGGAAAGGATTTTATAGAATAGCATGTCATATCACTTAATCTGACATAGCCAAAGACACGACAACAATGTAACTGCAATATTTAGACTTAGGGATGCCACCCCTTAGATAAAATACGGGAGGGTTCCGATTTTCACTGAAATAATAAACGTTTTGTTTTCAAAATGATAGTTTCCGAATTCGACCATATTAATGAACAAAGGCTCGTATTTCTGTGTGTTATTATGTTATAATTAAGTCTATGATTTGATATTTGATAGAGCAGTCTGATTGAGCGATGGTAGGCAGCAGCAGGATCGTAAGCATTCATTCAAACAGCACTTTTGTGCATTTTGCCAGCAGCTCTTCGCAATGCTTCAAGCATTGAGCTGATTATGATTTCAAGCCTATCAACTCCCAAGACTAGGCTGGTGTAACCGATGTGAAATGGCTAGCTAGTTAGCGGGGTCCGCGCTAATAGCGTTTCAAACGTCATTCTTTCTGAGACTTGGAGTAGTTGTTCCCCTTGATCTGCAAGGGCCACGGATTTTGTGGAGCGATGGGTAATGATGCTTCGAGGGTGGCTGGGTTCGAGCCCAGGTAGGGGCGAGGAGAGGGACGGAAGCTATACTGTTACACTGCCAATAGTAAAGTGCCTATAAGAACATCCAATAGTCATTATTGGTCCTCCAATAATCGGTATCACCGTTGAGAAATCATAATCGGTCAACCTCTAATGTCAAATCCCTGCACAGGGATTGTCACACAACACAATGCCACAGATGTCTTAAGTTTTGAGGGAGCCTGCAATTGGCATGCTGACTGCAGGAATTTCCACCAGAGCTGTTACCAGAGAATGTAATGTTCATTTCTCTACCATAAGCTGCCTCCAAAGTTGTTTTAGAGAATTTGGCAGTAAGTCCAACAAGCCTCACAACCGCAGACCACGTGTAACCATGCCACTCCAGGACCTCCACATCTGGCTTCTTCACCAACGGGATCATCTGTAACCAGCCACCCGGCAGCTGATGAAACTGGGGGTTTGTGCAACCAAAGAATTTCAGACAGTGTGTATGGCGTTGTGTGGGCGAGCGGTTTGCTGACGTCAACATTGTGAACAGAGTGCCCCATGGTGGTGGTGGGGTTATGGTATGGGCAGGCATAAGCTACGGACAACGAACACAATTGCATTTTATCGATGGCAATTTTTATGCAGATTTCCGTAACGAGATCCTGAGGCCCATTGTCGTGCCATTCATCCGCCTCCATCACATCACCTCACACCACTCAGGCTCTCGAGTGGCGCAGCAGTCTAAGGCACTGCATCTCAGTGCTAGAGGCATCACTACAGACACCCTGGTTCGAATCCAGGCTGTATCATAACCGGCTCTGATTGGGAGTCCCATAGGGAGGCGCACAATTAACCCAGCGTCATCCGGGTTTGGCCGGTGTAGGCTGTCATTGTAAATCGTCTGAGATCGCTAAGGATTGGAAAGCTGCCGCGGTCATCCCCCTCTTCAAAGGGGGTGACACCCTAGACCCAAACTGTTACAGACCTATATCCATCCTGCCCCGCCTATCTAAAGTCCTCAAAAGCCAAGTTAATAAACAGATCACTGACCATTTTGAATCCCACCGTACCTTCTCCGCTGTGCAATCTGCTTTCCGAGCCGGTCATGGGTGCACCTCAGCCACGCTCAAGGTACTAAACGATATCATAACCACCATCGATAAAAGACAGTACTGTGCAGCCGTCTCCATCGACCTAGCCAAGGCTTTCGACTCTGTCAATCACCGTATTCTTATCGGCAGACTCAATAGCCTTGGTTTTTCTAATGACTGCCTCGCCTGGTTCACCAACTACTTTGCAGACAAAGTTCAGTGTGTCAAATCGGAGGGCATGTTGTCCGGATCTCTGGCAGTCTCTATGTGGGTACCACTTGGTTCAATTCTCAGGCTGACTCTTTTCTCTGTATATATCAATGATGTCGCTCTTGCTGCGGGCGATTCCCTGATCCACCTCTACGCAGACGACACCATTCTGTATACTTCTGTCCCTTCCTTGGACACTGTGCTAACTAACCACCAAACGAGCTTCAATGCCATACAACACTCCTTTCGTGGCCTCCAACTGCTCTTAAACGCTAGTAAAACCAAATGCATGCTTTTCAACTGTTCGCTGCCCGCACCCGCCCGCCCGACTAGCATCACCACCCTGGACGGTTCCGACCAAGAATATGTGGACAACTATAAATACCTAGGTTTCTGGTTAGACTGTAAACTCTCCTTCAGGACTCGTATTAAACATCTCCAATCCAAAATCAAATCTTGAATCGGCTTCCTATTTTGCAACAAAGCCTCCTTCACTCACGCTGCCAAAGTTACCCTAGTAAAACTGACTATCGTACCGATCGTCGACTTCGGCGATGTCATCTACAAAATGCCTTTCAATACTCGACTCAGCAAACTGCAGTCAATCACAGTGCCATCCGTTTTGTTACGAAATCACCTTATACCACCCACCACTGCGACCTACTTGCTTTAGTTGGCTGGCCCTCGCTACATATTCGTCGCCAGACCCACTGGCTCCAGGTCATCTATAAGTCTATGCTAGGTAAAGCTCCGCCTTATCTCAGTTCACTGGTCACGATAACAACACCCACCTATAGCACACGTTCCAGCAGGTATATCTCACTGATCATCCCCAAAGCCAACATCTCATTTGGCCTCCTTTCCTTCCAGTTCTCTGCTGCCAGTGACTGGAATGAATTGAAAAATCGCTGAAGTTGGAGACTTTTATTTCCCTCACCAACTTTAAACATCAGCTGTCTGAGCAGCTAACCGATTGCTGCAGCTGTACATAGTCCATCTGTAAATAGCCCACCCAATCTACCTACCTCATCCCCATACTGTTTTTATTTTATTTACTTTTCTGCTCTTTTGTACACCAGTATCTCTACTTGCGCATCATCTGCTCATTTATCACTCGTGTTAATCTGCTAAATTGTAATTATTCGCACCTATGGCCTATGTATTGCCTACCTCCTCATGCCTTTTGCACACACTGTATATAGACTTTCTTTTTTTTCTACTGTGTCATTGACTTGTTTATTGTGTTATTGGCTTATTTATTGTTTACTCCATGTGTTGTTGTCTGTGTCACACTGCTTTGCTTTATCTTGGCCAGGTCGCAGTTGTAAATGAGAACTTGTTCTCAACTAGCCTACCTGGTTAAATAAAGGTGAAATAAATAAAATAAATAAAATAAAATAATTTGTTCTTAACTGACTTGCCTTGCCTAGTTAAATAGGTTAAATAAATAAATGTAACAAAAATGTATGTTTCAGCATTATACTCCACAGCCTGTCGTAAGGATCTGTACACAATTCCTGGAAGCTGAAAATTAACCAGATCTTCCATGGCCTGCATACTCACCAGACAATTCGCCCATTGAGCATGTTTGGGATGCTCTGCATCGACATCTACAAGAGCGTGCTCCAGTTCCCGGGAAATTCCAGCAACTTGGCACAGACATTGAAGAGGAGTGGGGCAACATTGTACAGGCCACAATCGACAGCCTCATCAACTCTACAGTATACAAAGGAGATGTGTCGCGCTGCATGAGGCAAATGGTGGTCACACTAAATAAATAATGACTGGTTTTCTGATCCACACCCCTACCTTTTAGTTAAGGAATCTGTGACCAAAATATACATGTGAACACCCCTTCAAATTAGTGGATTCGGCTATTTCAGCCACACCTGTTATTGACAGGTGTCTAAAATCGAGCACACAGCCATGCAATCTAGATAGTCAAACATTGGCAGTAGAATGGCCTTACTGAAGAGCTCAGTGACTTTCATAGGATGCCTTTTCAACAAGTCAGTTTATAAAATGTCTGCCCTGCTAGAACTGCCCTGGTCAACTGTAAGCGCTGTTATTGTGAAGTGGAAACATCTAGGGGCAACAACAGCTCAGCCGCAAAGTGGTAGGCCACACAAGCTCACAGAACGGGACAGCCAAGTGCTGAAGCGTGTAGTGCATAAAAATGGTCTGTCCTCGGCTGCAACACTCACTGTCCGAGTTCCAAACTGCCTCTGGAAACAATGTCAGCACAATAATTGTCGTAAGGAGCTTCATGAAATGGATTTCCATGGCCAAGCAGCCACACACAAGCCTCAGATCACCATGCGCAATGCCAAGCGTCGGCTGTATGGGTATAAAGCTTGTCGCCATTGGACTCTGGAACAGTGGAAACGCGTTCTACAGAGTGATGAATAACGCTACACCATCTAGCAGGCCGACGGACGAATATGGGTTTGGCAAATGCCAGGAAAACACTTCCTGTCCGAATGCATAGTGCCAACTGTAAAGTTTGGTGGATGAGGAATAATGTTCTGGGGCTGTTGTTCATGGTTCGGACTAGGCTCCTTAGTTCCAGTGAAGGGAAATCTTAACGCTACAGCATACAATGACATTCTACACGATTCTGTGCTTTCAACTTTGTGGCAACAGTTTGGTGAAGGCCCTTTCCTGTTTCAGCATGACAATCCCCCGTGCACAAAGCGAGGTCTATACAGAAATGGTTTGTCAAGATCGGTGTGGAAGAACTTGACTGGCCTGCACAGAGCCCTGACCTAAACCCCATCGAACATCTTTGGGATGAATTGAAACACAGATTGCGAGCCAGGCCTAATCACCCAACATCAGTGCCCAACCTCACTAATGCTCTAGTGGCTGAATGGAAACAAGTCCCAGTAGCAATATTCCAACATCTAGTGGAAAGCCTTCCCTGAAGAGTGTTATATCAGCAAAGGCGGGACCAACTCCATATTAATGCCCATGATTTTGGAATGAGATGTTCAACGAGCAGTGTCCACATACTGTACTTTTGGTCATGTAGTGTATCTGTATTCCCAGTCATGTGAAATCCATAAATTAGGGCCTAATTATCTTATTTAAATTGACTGATTTCCTTATATGAACTGTAACTCAGTAAAATCTTTGAAATTGTTGCATGTTGCATTTATATTTTGGTTCAGTGTATGTTTTCTAAAAACCTTCCAGAGAGGCCATAAGTAATGGCAGTGAAAATTCAGTATCATATCAAATGTTGTATCATATTGTACAACAGCTAACAATCTCCGCTGGTATTTGCTGATAGTTGCTGGTTGAAAATACAATCAACACAGGATGTCTTAATCAGCGGGTTTAGTATAAATGAATAGGCCAGTTCCAAACCTCTGCTAATAACAGCTAGTTTTCAGGTTAGGCTACATTTCTCCCCCATCAGGCTCTTCTTCTCTGGTGAATTGATCACACTGTGGTTAAAGCACCACTTTGTTGCCCTTCCACGCCCCACTCAACAGTTTTGCACGATAATATGTTTTTGGCAAAGAAAAACTAGTTTTGTTTCGTTTTGATCACTTTAATGGAAAACTATTACAGTAAGGTATTTAATTGTTGCCCAGAGATGATTTGATATTGAGATACGTTATTTTTTTTACAGCTGCATTGGGCCTTTAAAATTCAGGAAATTTATTTAAAATGCTAAAAATACAATCTAGTTGGATGAGCCGACTACGCCTCTGCTCCTATTTATTTCAGAGAAACCTGAGCGTGGTTTGCACTCCAGTTTAGCGGGAAAGGAGAGTATAGCTCCAAGTCCTATGTTAGTCTACTAAAATTGTTTGCTGATCAGTTATTGTTTAAAAAAAATTATAATTATCACCTGGCTAATGCGGCATCCCCCAGAGCAGGCTCAACTTGCCCGGCTGCCATGACATAAATTGTCCATCACTTACTTAACAATGCGGATGAACCAGAAAGATCAGTTTTATGTTTACTGGAATTCTTTATAGTTGTGTTGTTTTCAGTAATAAAAAAAATCACCTGGGGCAACTTTAGAGCAAGCTCAACTTTCCAAATACCCAGTTTACTTGCCCCAGGCAATAGGACAACTCTTAAAGTCCCTGAAACAACCAGTAGTTTTACCTGCTTACCATCAGAAGGAAAAAAATCCCCACTCTGGGACCTGTGGTGCCATCTCTGCTCATGTCTCTTATTAAGCTATTTTTAGAAAACCAAATAAAATAATAAGCGAATTAATTAATCATCTACATTAATGTATACTATAATACATATACTATCGTCGCTGTTTGATGAAAACCTCGTATTTCCAAAACAGAAACTTTGTAGGATTTTTTTTCCTCCATATTTTCCCAATAACAAACATGTCACTATTTTGAATAAATGTTCTTGGTCCTAGAGTCATGAAATGTTCAGAGTACATTGAGTTGAGTTACTTCAAATAAATGTACACAAAATAGAATTGCAACAACGGAGTTCATCAGACAGCGACTATATAAACCTTCACAAAAAATGTGTGATCACAATATGAGAAATATTAGGATAATCCAAATAAAACGAAAAATAACAACAAATAAAAGGTCCCACTCCTTTTCTTATCGAATGTGATTCGATTGTCGATCAATGAACTATTATGAAGTCGTCAATAGTTGGTTATCCATGCTAGGTATTGTTTTATTATAAACTTCTCATAGCTCAATAAACGCAATAATATATCGCAATACAGGACTACTTCTTTAGACGGCTTAAGGCTATAAAAAAAGTTTTGGAAATAGAAATGATCAGTCAGAATTCAAAATTTTCATCTGGACTTACCGCCGGAGATCCCGAGGATACCCACGGAGAAATGCAGCGACTCCGGCTCAGCCATCACCGGAGCATCTGATGCACGCGCCACGGAGCGCTGAGGTTATAAATAAATTTACGGTTTTCTTACGTCACTCTCTACCTGTTACAGGACACTGCCGGAGGATAGTCGGGAAAGTTACCTCATAAACAACAACACCGGGACAACAAGAGATCCTTTTTGTCAGAACTATTCAGGAAGTTCTGCCTCGTGAAATGAGTTATATTTTCCAATGCCGTACACTCATGGATATGCACATCGGTGCACGCCTATCTTGTAGCCTGATGTTTGACATGCATTAAATAAACCGACATTTCAAAGCTAGACACATCCTTCTTATCTATGAAAATTATGAACAATTGACCCTAGACACCTTTTTTTTAAATATTGTCTTTTGAAGGGGCAATCTGCGATTGCTACATCCATTTTTAGACTTTTAAATTAATGATATATAGACATTGATTCTTCAGGAATATCGGCTAACTTTTATACATGTTTTATACGTTTTAATTCAGCTGTAACCCCATCAAAACCAAAAATATATGCTTGTTTTTCTCTATTGTTTGTAAACAATCTATTTTAAGAGTTCATTCCAAAACTCTATTAATACATTTTCAGAAATGTTGGTAAATTAGCTTTTATTGTTTGAAGAAATTATTAAAGAGATTGGTGTGTTTTTACATGATCTAATCATGGCATGGGGTTGTTCAATGACAGGCATGTACTGTATTTGTTTAAAATATATCACTTGATGGTTTCATTCCAGAGAGACAAATAATCATGTTTTTTTGCAAAAGGCATCACTGCAGTCCCTGGTTCGTATCCAGGCTGTATCACAACCGTCCGTGACCGTGAGTCCCATAGGGTGGTGCACAATTGGCCCAGCATCGCCCAGGTTAGGGGAGGATTTGGCCGGGGGGGCTTTACTTGGCTCATTGCACTCCAGTGACTCCTTGTGGTGGGTCGGGCACCTGCAGGCTGACCTCACTAGTCAATTGTTTCCTCTGACACATTGGAGCAGCTGGCTTCCGGGTTAAGTGGGCGGGTGTTAAGAAGCATGGTTACGTGGTTCATGTTTCGGAGGACCCATGACTTGATCTTCACCTCCCGAGCCCGTTGGGGAGTTGCAGCAATGAGACAAGATAGAAATTAGTGGGTTTATAAAAATATTGAATAAATCTTTATGTAAAACATTTACATTCTACATTTGAGTCATTTTGCAGATGCAGAGCGATCTTAAGATAGCTAGGTGAGAAAACCACATATCACAGGACATCACAGGACATGAACATTCCATTCCATCTAAACAATGGATATTTAGCATTTTGCAAAAATGTTTACAAAAAAATCATACACATCTAAAATCTATGAATAATAAAGCAATATTTTAGCTAAACGATTGATGTTCTTCAGGTCACTGTACCCACCTTCCGACCAAGGCTCAGACTTTCCAAAAAGCAGGCAAGGCCAGCAATACAGGCGGCTTGATGGCTCCCTGTTAAGGTACCAGACCGAGGTAAAATTGGTTTTATATTCACACATTCGGACATTCAACAGACATTCAACAGACATTCATCAGACATTCGCCAAAAGCCATATAAAAATCAATAACTAATTAATAGTTTGTCACAGAATCATCAAACTAGGTATGATTTATTCTATAAATGTCTAGCATACTTTTACAACGTTTTTTAGTAGAAATTCCAGTTTTGACTTGATAGAAATACATAACATCTATAAAATACCATTTAAAGCGGTATAAGTCAATAACTAAATCACTGTTTGTCACAGAAACATAAACCTAAGTATGATTTATTCTATAAATGTCTTGCATACTTTTACAACCTTTGTTTTGAGGACAAATTCCAGTTTTGATTTTATAGAAATACACTTCAACAAGGCTGTCCTTATGCACTTTGCTCTCTTTCTCTCTTAAACTGCTTGCACAAAGCCTACGTGAGAATTTGTTTCACAAAAGATCATGAAAAAAACATAAACTGGACAAAATCACCATAATTCAGCAGGGAGGTGTGCAACTACCACACATTATACCCATTATTTTTTATTTTTTATGAATTTATTTGCTAATTATGGTGGAAAATAAGTATTTGGTCACCTACAAACAAGCAAGACTCCTGGCTCTCATAGACCTGTAACTTCTTCTTTAAGAGGCTCGTCTGTCCTCCACTCGTTACCTGTATTAATGGCACCTGTTTGAACTTGTTATCAGTATAAAAGACACCTGTCCACAACCTCAAAAAGTCAAACTCCAAACTCCACTATGGCCAAGACCAAAGAGCTGTCAAAGGACACCAGAAACAAAATTGTAGACCTGCACCAGGCTGGGAAGACTGAATCTGCAATAGGTAAGCAGCTTGGTTTGAATATATATATATATATATATATATATATATATATATCCAAGTGAGCCTATGAGGACCTTGGGGATCAGATTTACCATTATACCCATTGATCAAATGTATAACAGACAGACACTGCTCAAAAGGAGTTGTTTGTAATGTCTACACTTTGTTGCCACTTTATTAGGTTCACCACCTCATTCACAAAAATAAACTGCTCCTACATACACCAAGTCCAGTGGGCTTGGCTTGCTAGAAACTAAAGAATGCTGAGAAGTATTCAGGTTTTCTGTTACTGTTTGTTTGACATTTAGAATGTGCAAAATGACAGCACAGTCTGTGATGGTAACTCAAAGTTCAAACTGTTTTTTTAATCATTCCAACACTCAGCTTGTACTGACTGTAATAAACTCAAACTAGACTTAAATAAGACTTAAACTAGACTTAAATACTTAAATATAGTCCATCTCCTTTCCCAGTTTCATCAACTTTTTTGAATTCACGCTGTTCCAGATGCAAGGGCGGTTGTACGTAATAAAGTGACCACTGAATCTATAGACTTTCCAGAATGTGTTCTGGGAATACCCGGGGTATTAAACTTTTGGCTGTAAGTGTTGAACAGTTGAATCCATTACTTCAGGAATAAAGCATGAAAAAAGACATACTGATACTGGAAAATACATTTTGGGAGGTTTAATGTACTTTGATGTAGGTTTGATGTACCTACTGTAGTTGTTGTAATTCATGTTACATATATTTCTAAATCTCACATGGTGATCTCATGGAACCTTGCTGTTGTTATGTCTTAGCCATTAGGAGGAGATGTTATTTTTATTCTGCATTAGGCTAACAGGAAATACAGAAAAAAGGAGGGGAATTCAGACTTACAGTAGCTTACAACAAGGTTGACTCTCTGTTTTCGAGGTAAATGTTTGGCTCCAATGAGTCGTGTACAGCAGAAAGACGAGCTTTGGGAAACCCTTTGCTACAGGGTGTGGGAAGGGGGTAAAGCACAGTGAGAACAATGTAGTATGCAACTGTGAGGGACAGATTTTATCTTTGAAGCACAACCTTTAGAACTATGGGTTCCAGAAAGAGTCTTTAAATGTGTCAACAATGCAGAAAAATGTGGTCCTCTTTTTTTTCCAGTCTTCAATGCGAAGCAAGACTGCTCAATGTGTGCTTTGCATCCTCCAGAGAAAAATGATCATCATCTGACCAACTGGGTTTGTCTTTGTGTAATATGTCAGTAGGCTATGAGAACTCATGTAGTTTCATCCTTCAAGACATTTAGAAGTATGAAACTTTGTCTTGAAACATTTTTAGCAGGGTTATTCTTGTGTTATTGCTAGGGTTGCACATTTTGGAGAATATTTAGAGGCGGAAACTTTCAATGGGAATTAACGGGAATATATGGGAATGAATTGCAATATATGCTAATTAATATTAATACCATTTAAAGTAGACGTTTTTTGCATTGGAAATATTTGCCATATCATATGGAGACAGAAACATAAACCTTTTACTGTGTCATAATTAGACAAATTGCTAATTATTAAATCCTTCCAATAGAAAAAAAATGTAGTTACGAATTTAACTTTAATTACATGAGTTGACTCTTCACATGGGATGATTTTACCGAACAACAAAAGAAAGGGAACATTGAATGATTCCCAATGATCCACCGCATCTTCCAAAAACGTTTTCAACATACATCTGTAAAATGATAGTCTAGCAACTATAACTTTGGTTGTCTTCCTCTCAGGCTTCCATGTCTTCTCCCTGGACCTCCTCAATGTCCACCTCTTGAACATCAGACTCTGAGGCCTTCATTATCTTCATTGTCACTTCCAACCTTGTTGAGGAAGGCTCAATATCAGGCTCAAAAAGCCTCAAATTTGCCTGTATGGCCAATAATTTTTCAACCCTAGTATTGGTCCGCTTGTTGTGTTCTTTGTGTGTGTTCCCAAACAAGGACCAGTTGCGCTCTGAGGCGGCTGACGTTGGTGGGATTTTAAGGATGATGGAGGTAATAGGGGAAAGAGCCTCAGATCCACAAAGTCCCTTCCACCAGGTGGCTGATGAGATATGTTGGAACGACTGCCATATTGCATCTCCATCCCAAAGCCCTTGCTTGGAAGTTTACTTCGCCAGAATGCCAAGAACCTTGCCCTCATCCAGGCCAAAGTGGCAAGACACTGTTGTGATAACACCATAGGCCTTGTTGATCTCCGCACCAGACAGGATCCTCTTGCCAGCATACTTGTATGCTGCGGTGTTTATGGAATTCAGGCAGAAGTCTTCACGCTTTTTGATGTATTTCAGAACTGCAGTTTCCTCTGCTTGGAGCAATAGTGAAGTGGGCAGGGCAGTACGGTTTTCTTCTCTTACATCTGCAAGCAATTATCTCTGGCCCTGTGCCGTCGCTGGGTCACGGCTGTGAAAGGTTAAGCAGGCTCTTAACACTTCATATATGGCTTAATGACTATTACCACTCGGTTGGCATAACTTTTACTGATAATTTCATCACCTTTTGGAAACAAAAAATGCTCTACAGAGATGGACTCCACTCAAACCATCTAGGCGCCTGGACTCCCACAGAGACAGACCAAGTCCCAATCAGGTAATACCTCCCATCCTTTCTAAGCGTTATCGTCAAACTGTTATCAATACTGCCAGAGGTGTTGTCAGTTGTAATCATGTATCCATTAGTTTGAACTCCACTATTAGATCTGCTATTGTTAGCTCAAAAGAAGCCAACTGAAGCCCAAAAGAGAATCCCACCATGGTCTGTTTTTATTTCAATTTGAATTCCATAAACTTGAATACCCCCTCAGTTTTCAAATCATGTAGAGGGCCCATGTAAGTCAGTTTATAACATTCCATCATTGGTTAAAGTGGTGGCAGGTAGCCTCGTGGTTAGAGTGTTGGGCCAGTATCTGGAAGGTTGCTGGATCGAATCCCTGAGCTGACAAGGTAAAAAAAAAAGTTTGTTCTGCCCCTGAACAAGGCAGTTAACCCACTGTTCCCTGGTAGGCCATGATTATAAGTAAGAATTTGTTCCTAACTGACTTGCCTAGTTAAATTTAAATTATTCTAACCTTGAAAAGTAATTCCAATTTCTACCCTTTCCTATATTACTAATAGGGATAGAACAAATGGTGCAGTTCTATGCAATCGTATAGCCATACCAACTATATTAATATCAACCATCAGACAGGGCCTTCAACTGCCTTTTTGAACGTAGCTTGTTTGAGTTGGGTACTCAGTGGGCTAAGTCAGGGTCACAGTGTTTCTTGGTAGTCTTATACAAATCTACTTTGAAAGAAATGTACATACCTCACACACATGGTTATGGGCTTAAGAAAAAGACACCTGCATCATGTCAGATATAGAGTTGAAATGTATTCAATTTAGAATTTGCATCCCAATATTACATGTTCTATACATCACCATTTGACATAGAAACACCGCATTTTCTGCGGGTGTAAAAAAAAAAAGAACGCTGATTTATTATGGAATTATGAAAAATATTAATAACATTCCACTCATGAAGCCACTAGGTAATTTGACTGCAGGAAAGGGCTAAACATTGTAAAAGACTTTGGTTGCTGCATCTGAACATTAGTAGCTTACTTCCTAAACTGGATTACAGTGCCTTGCAAAAGTATTCACCTCCTTGGCTTTTTTCCTATTGTTGCATTACAACCTGTAATTTAAATAGATTTTTATTTGATTTTCATGTAATGGACATACACAAAATAGTCCAAATTGGTGAAGTGAAATTTTAAAAAATGCTCAAAAATAAAAAACTGAAGTGGTGCGTGCATATATATTCACCCCCTTTGCTATGAAGCCCATACATAGGATCTGGTGCAACCAATTACCTTCAGAAGTGACATAATTAGTTAAATTAAATCAAGTCCACCTGTGTGCAATCTAAGTGTCATCTGTCACATGATCTCAGTATGTATACACCTGTTCTGAAAGGCCCCAGAGTCTGCAAAACCACTAAGCAAGGGTCACCACCAAGCAAGCGGCGCCATGAAGACTAAGGAGCTTTCCAAATAGGTCAGGGACAAAGTTGTTGAGAAGTACAGATCAGGGTTGGGTTATAAAAAAATATTATAAACTTTGAACATCCCACAGAGCACCATTAAATCCATTATTAAAAAATTGAAAGAATATGGCACCACAATAAACCTGGCAAAGAGGGCATTAATCAGAGGCACAAAGAGACCAAAGATAACCCTGAAGGAGCTGCAAAGCTCCACAGCAGAGATTGGAGTATCTGCCTATTGGACCACTTTAAGCCGTACACTCCACAGAGCTGGGCTTTACGGAAGAGTGGCCAGAAAAAAAGCCTTTGCTTAAAGAAAAAAATAAGCAAACATGTTTGGTGTTCGCAAAAGGCATGTGGGAGACTCCCCAAACATATGGAAGAAGGTACTCTGATTAAACTTGTGCTTTTTGGCCATCAAGGAAAACACTATGTCTGGCACAAACCCAACACCTCTCATCACACCGAGAACACCATTCCCACAGTGAAGTATGGTGATGGCAGCATCATGCTGTGGGGATGTTTTTCATCGGCAGGGACTGGGAAACTAAATGCCGCTAAATACAGGGAAATTCTTGAGGGAAACCTGTTTCAGTCTTCCAGAGATCTGAGACTGGGACGGAGATTCACCTTCCAGCAGGACAATGACCCTAAGCATACTGCTAAAGCAACACTCGAGTGGTTTAAAGGGAAACATTTAAATGTCTTGGAATGACCTAATCAAAGCCCAGACCTCAATCCAATTGAGAATCTGTGGTATGACTTAAAGATTGCTGTACACCAGCGGAGCCCATTCAACTTGAAGGAGCTAGAGATGTTTTGTCTTGAAGAATGGGTAAAACTCCCAGTGGCTAGATGTTCCAAGCTTATAGAGACATACCCAAAGGGACTTGGTAAAAAGGTAAAAATCTGTCATTCTGCCCCTGAACAAGGCAGTTAACCCACTGTTCCTAGGCTGTCATTGAAAATAAGAATTTGTTCTTAACTGACTTGCCTGGTAAAATAAAAAACAACACAACTGGATGGCTCAAACATATTAAGAAGGAAAGAAATTCCACAAATTAACGTTTAACAAGGCACACTTGTTAATTGAAATGTATTCCAGGTGACTACCTCATGAAGCTGGTTTAGAGAATACCAACAGTGTGCAAAGCTGTCATCAAGGCAAAGGATGACTACTTAGAATCTCAAATATAAAATATTTGTAGCTTTTTTTTAACACTTTTTTTGGTTACTCCCATTTTTGATATTGCAAAGCTTTAATGCCTTCACTACTATTCTACAATATACAAAATTGTGAAAATAACGAAAAACCCTGGAATGAGTAGGTGGGTCCAAACTTTTGACTGGTACTGTACCTTAAAAAAACATCTCTCTTTTGACGAACATTGTCACGTTCTGACCTTTTATTTCCTTTGTTTTGTCATTATTTAGTATGGTCAGGGCGTGAGTTGGGGTGGGCAGTCTGTTTTTCTATGATTTGGGTATTTCTATGTTTCGGCCTAGTATGGTTCTCAATCAGAGGCAGGTGTCATTAGATGTGTCTGATTGAGAATCATACTTAGGTAGCCTGGGTTTCACTGTTTGTTTCCGTGTCTGTGTTTTTCACCACAAGGTACTGTTTTGGGTTTCGTTCATTCCACGTTTTTTGTATTCAGTTCATGTGTACATTTTCGTATTTAAAAGAACCATGGACACTTACCACGCCGCATATTGGTTCTCCGATCCTTTTCGCCTCTGATCCCTCCGATCCCTTACAAACATATCAAGAATATTTCAAGGACAGCTTTTATTCATCTTCGTAACATTGCAAAAATCAGAAACGTTCAAAAAGGATGCAGAAAAATAATCCATACTTTTGTCACTTATAGGTTAGACTACTCCAATGCTCTACTTTCCGGATACCTGGATAAGCACTAAAACTTCAGTTAGTGCTAAACATAGCTACTCGAATCTTGACTAGAACCAAAAAATGTGATCATATTACTCCAGTGCTAGCCTCTCTACACTTGCTTCCTGTTAAGGCAAGGGCTGATTTCAAGGTTTTACTGCAAACCTACAAAGCATTACATGGGCTTGCTCCTACCTAACTTTCTGATTTGGTCCTTCCGTACCTACACGTATGCTACGGTCACAAGATGCAGGCCTCCTTACTGTCCCTAGAATTTCTAAGCAAACACCTGGAGGCAGGGCTTTCTCCTATAGAGCTCAATTTTTTTTGGAATGGTCTGCCTATCCATGTGAGAGACATAGACTCGGTCTCAACCTTTAAGTCTTTATTGAAGACTCATCTCTTCAGTAGGTCCTATGATTGAGTGTAGTCTGGCCCAGGGGTGTGAAGGTGAATGGAAAGGCACTGGAACGACAAACTACCCTTGCTGTCTCTGGCTGGCCGGTTCCCCTCTCGCCACTGGGATTCTCTGCCTCTGACCCTATTACAGGGGCTGAGTCACTGGCTTACTGGTGCTCTTCCATGCCATCCCTCGAGAGGTGCATCACTTGAGTGGATTGAGTCACTGACGTGATCTTCCTGTCCGGGTTGGTGCCCCCCTCGGGCTTGTGTCGTGGGGGAGATCTTTGTGGTCTATACTCGGACTTGTCTCGGGATAGTAGGTTGGGGGTTGAAGATATCCCTCTAGTGGTGTGGGGGCTGTGCTTTGGCAAAGTGGATGAGGTTATATCCTGCCTGTTTGGCCCTGTCCGGGGGTATTGTCGGGCAGGTCCACAGTCTCTCCCGAACCCTCCTGTCTCAGCCTCTAGTATTTATGCTGCAATAGTTTGTGTCAGGTGGCTAGGGTCAGTTTATTATATCTGGAGTGTTTCTCCTGTCTTATCCAGTGTACTGTGTGAATTTAAGTATGCTCCCTCTAATTCTCTCTCTCTTTCTCAATCTCTTCTCTTGGAGGACCTGAGCCCTAGGACCATGCCTAAGGACTACCTGGCCTGATGACCCCGTGCTGTCCCCATTCCACTTGGTCATGCTGCTGCTTCAGTTTCAACTGTTCTGCCTGCGGCTATGGAACCCTGACCTGTTCACTGGACATGCTACCTTGTCCCGGACCTGCTGTTTTGGACTCTCTCTCTCTCTCTACCGCACCTGTTATCTCTAACTCTGAATGATCGGCTATGAAAACTCTCATACTCATACTCTTCCTAGGGTCTGCAAAAAAACTCATACTCTTCCTAGGGTCTGCAAAATGAAGGCAGTTATACAATTTTAAAAACATTACAATACATTCATAACAGATTTCACAACACACTAAGTGTGTGCTCTCAGGCCCCTACTCCACTACCACATATATGCAACACAACATCCATGTGTACGTGTGTGTATAGTGCGTATGTTAACATGTGTCACGACTACCACCAAAGGTGGCTCCCCTGCCTGTTCGGGCGGCGCTCGGCGGTCGTCGTCGCGGTCTACTAGCTGCCACAGATCCCCTTTTCTGTCTTATTGGTTGCACCTGTCTCTTGTTTTAGTTTTGATTCAGGATCATTTAAGCCTGTTAGGCCCACCTGTTTTTGTGCGGGCTTGTTTTCTGTTAGTCGAGGTTGTTGCGTGTAGTGTTCCTGTCTGTTTGTGCCCTGTGTTGGGTTGAAATGTTTGTTTTGTTTTGGGCGTTAGTGTTGGATGCTGCAATAAGGTCCGGTTTCCTCCATTATCCTCTGCGTTTGACTCCGCACTCACCACTCCAGGCTCTGTGACAATGTATGTGTATGCATGTGTCTGCGCCTATGTTTGTTGCTTCACGGTCCCCGCTGTTCCATAAAGTGTATTTTTATACACTGATTCTACTGCTGGCATCAGTTACCTGATGTGGAGTAGAGTTCCATGTACTGTATGGCTCTATGTAGTAATGTGCGCCTCCCTTAGTTTGAAGAGACCTCTGGTGGCATGTCTAGTGGGGTATGCATGGGTGCCTGAGCTGTGTTCTAGTCGTTTAAACAGACAGCTCTGTTCTTTCAACATGTCAATACCTCTCAAATACATTTAGGGATGAAGTCAATCTCTCCTTTGAGCCAGGAGAGATTGACACACACATGATTGTTTGCTCTCTGTGTATGTCCAAGGGCCAGCCGTGCTGCCATGTTCTGAGCCAATTGCAATTTTCCTAAGTCCCTCTTTGTGGCACCTGACCACATGACTGAACAGTAGTCCAGGTTTAACAAAACTAGAGCCTGTAGGACCTGCCTTGTTGCTGTTAAGAAGATAGAGCAGTGCTTTATTATGGACAGACTTCTCCCCATCTCAGCTACGGTTGTATCAATGTTTTGACCATGACAGTTTACAATTCAGGGTTACTCCAAGCAGTTTAGTCACCTCAACTTGCTCAATGTCCACATTATTCATTACAAGATTTAGTTGAGGTTCAGGGTTTAGTGAATGATTTGTCCCAAATACAATGCTTTTAGTTTTTTAAATATTTATGACTACCTTATTCCTTTGCCTCCCATTCTGAAACTAACTGCAGATCTTTTAAGTGTTGCAGTCATTTCATTCTCTGTAGTAGCTGACATGTATAGTGTTGAGTCATCTGTATACATAGACACACTTTACTCAAAGCCAGTGGCATGTTAGTAAAGATTGAAAAAAGTAAGGGTCCTAGACAGCTGCCCTTGGGAATTCCTGATTCTACCTGGATTATGTTGGAGAGGCTTCCATTAAAGAACACCCTCTATGTTCTGTTAGACAAGTAACTCTTTATCCACAATATGGCAGGAGGTGTGAAGCCATAACACATACGTTTTTCCAGGGGCAGACTATGATCGATTATGTCAAAAGCGTCACTGAAGTCTGTCAAAATAGCACCCACAATCTTTTTATCATAAATTTCTCTCAGCCAATTATCAGTCATTTGTGCAAGTGTTGTGCTTATTGAAGTTCCTTCCCTATAAGCATGCTGAAAGTCAGTTGTCAATTTGTTTACTGTAAAATAGCATTGTAACTGGTCAAACACAATTTTTTTCCCAAAAGTTTACCAAGGGTTGGTAATAGGCTGCTTTGTCAGCTATTTGAGCCAGTGAAGGGGGCTTTACTATTCTTAGGTAGCGGAATGACTTTTTCTTCCCTCCAGGCCTGAGGGCACACATTTTCTAGTTGGCTTAAATTGAAGATATGGCAAATAGGAGTAGCAATATCATCCGCTATTATCCTCAGTTATTTTCCATCCAAGTTGTCAGACTCCGGTGATTTGTCATTGTTGATAAACAACAATCATTTTTTCACCTCTTCCACACTCACTTTACGGAATTCAAAATTGCAATTCTTGTCTTTCATAATTTGGTCAGTTAAACTTGGATGTGTTGTGTCAGCATTTTGTTGCTGGCATGTCATGCCTAAGTTCGCTAATCTTGCCAATTAAAAAAATCATTAAAGCTTTTTACTGTCATTCTTATGTCATTTATCTGTGTTTCTTTTTTTTCAGTTTAGTCACGAGTTCTCAATTTGCAGTACATTTGCCAATCGGTTGTGCTTATTTGCCATTCCTTTTCCCTCATCCCTCTCAACCATACACTTTTTCAATTCCTCATCAATCCACAAGGATTTCACAGTGTTTGCAGTCATTTTCTTAGTTACTGGAATAAGCAATTTCGTAAATGTGTCAAGCGCAACGTCTGTTTGCTCCTTATTACACACCATGGCCCAACAAATATTCTTTACATCAACAACATATGAATCACTGCAACACTTATTGTGTGACCTCTTATATTAGGTCCAGCCTTTGGAACTTTGGTTTTCCTCGATATGGATACTATATTGTGATCACAACATCCGATGGATCTGGAGAGTGCTTTCAAGCACATTTCTGCAGCATTAGTAATAGCAGGAGTCCCGCACCTTGAAACCGGCAGCTCTACCCTTTAGCTCAGTGCGAATGTTGCCTGTAATCCATGGCTTCTGGTCGTGATCGTACCTTGTCTAATTTATTGTGCAATGATGGCACGTTGGCTAGTAGTATTGACGGTAAAGGCAGCTTTCCCACTCGTCTTCTGCAGGTCCCTGGCGAGGCATCTGGGTCTTTGTCCTCTGTACCTGCGTCGCTTCCTCTTGCAAATAACGGGGATGTCGGCCCTGCCGGATGTTTGCAGAATGTCCTGTTCATCTTGCTTGTTGTAGAAAAATCTTTGTCTAATCCGAGGTGAGCGATCGCTGTCCTGATATCCAGAAGCTCTTTTCTGCCGTAAGATACGGTTGCAGAAACATTATGTACAAAATAAGTTATAAATAACGTGAAAAAAAACACATAATAGCACAATTGGTTGGGCGCCCGTAAAACTGCTGCCATTTCTTCCAGCACCATTTTAAAACAACATTACACCAGTCTCCATCAACAGAGAAGAGGCGACTCCGGGATGCTACCCTTTAGGCAGAGTTCCTCTGTCCAGCGTCTGTATTCTTTAGCCCATCTTAATCTTTTCTTTTTATTGGCCAGTCTGAGATATTACTTTTTCTTTGCAACTCTGCCTAGAAGGCCAGCATCCCGGAGTCACTTCTTCACTGTTGACAATGAGACTGGTGTTTTGCGGGTACTATTTAATGAAGCTGCCAGTTTAGGACTTGTGAGGCGTCTGTTTCTCCAAATCAAATTTTATTTGTCACATACACATGGTTAGCAGATGTTAATGCGAGTGTAGCGAAATGCTTGTGCTTCTAGTTCCGACAATGCAGTAATAACCAACAAGTAATCTAACTAACAATTCCAAAACTACTGTCTTATACAGTGTAAGGGGATAAAAAATATGTACATAAGGATATATGAATGAGTGATGGTACAGAGCAGCATAGGCAAGATACAGTAGATGGTATCGAGTACAGTATGTACATACATGAGATGAGTATGTAAACAGAGTGGCATAGTTAAAGTGGCTAGTGATACATGTATTACATAAGGATGCAGTCGATGATAGAGTACAGTATATACGTATGCATGTGAGATGAATAATGTAGGGTAAGTAACATTATATAAGGTAGCAACTAGACAGTCTAATGTACTTGTCCTCTTGCTCAGTTGTGCACCAGGGCCTTCCACTCCTTTTTCTATTCTTGTTAGATTCTTGGCAATTTCTCACATGGAATAGCCTTCATTTCTCAGAAAAGAATAGACTGACGAGTTTCAGAAGAAAGTGCTTTGTTTCAGGCCATTTTGAGCCTGTACTCGAACACACAAATGCTGATGCTCCAGATACTCAACTAGTCTAAATAAGGCCAGTTGTATTGCTTCTAGGTGTCTGGTTAGACTGTAAACTCTCCTTCCAGACTCACATTAAGCATCTCCAATCCAAAATGAAATCTAGAATTGGCTTCCTACTTCGCAACAAAGCCGTCTTCACTCATGCCGCCAAACATACCCTTGTATAACTGACTATCCTACCGATCCTTGACTTTGGCGATGTCATTTACAAAATAGCCCCCAACCCCCAACACTCAGAAAACTGGATGTAGCCTCCCAGGGGACTTGGAAACCAGTCTCTGTCGTAACTGGCCGCGACCGGGAGGTCCGTGGGGCGACGCACAATTGGCATAGCATCGTCCGGGTTAGGGAAGGTTTGGCCGGTAGGGATATCCTTGTCTCATCGTTCACCAGCGACTCCTGTGGCAGGCCGGGCGCGCTAGCAAAGGTTGCCAGGTGCATGGTGTTTCCTCCGACACATTGGTGCGGCTGGCTTCCGGGTTGGATGCACGCTGTGTTAAGAAGCAGTGTGGCTTGGTTGGGTATCGGAGGACGCATGACTTTCAACATTCGTCTCTCCCGAGCCCGTACGGGAGTTGTAGCGATGAGACAAGATAGTAGCTACTAACAATTGGATACCACGAAATTGGGGAGAGAAAGGGGGTAAAAATTGCAAATTAAAATTACCATCCGTTTTATCACCAAAGCCCCATATGCTTCCCACCACTGCAACCTGTATACTGTCCCTCACTACATATCCGTCGCCAAACCCACTGGCTCCAGGTCATCTATAATTCTTTGCAAGGTAAAGCCCCGCCTTATCTCAGCTCACTGGTCACCATAGCAACACCCACCCATAGCACGCGCTCCAGCAGGTATATTGCACTGGTCATCCCCAAAGCCAACACTTCCTTTGGCCACCTTTCCTTCCAGTCCTTTGCTGTCAATGACTGGAACAAATTGCAAAAATCTCAATAACAGTTACATGTAGTGGAGTTACTTTTAGTCATTTCCATATTAATTAAACATTTACCAATCTTTTTTTTTGGCAACATCCATATGTCATTTTCATTCATGTTATAATATATTAACATTAAGATTCATATGTAAACAGAGCTTTTCAAAAAATATCTCCCTCTCTAACTTTAAGCATCAACTGTCAGAGCAGCTTACTGTACCTGTACACAGCGTATCTGTAAATAGCACACCCGACTACCTCATCCCCATATTATTACTTCCCCTCTTGCTCTTTTGCACCCCAGTATCTCTACTTGCACATCATCTGCACATCTATCACTCCCAGTGTTAATCCTGAATTGTAATTATTTTCTTATTATCCTATTTATTGCCTACCTCCTTACTCTTCTACATTTGCACACACTGTACATAGATGTTTCTATTTTCCTTTTCTTTTGTGTTATTGACTGTACGTTTGTATATGTGTAACTCTGTATTGTTGTTTTTGTCGCACTGCTTTGCTTTATCTTGGTCAGGTCGCAGCTGTAAATGAGAACTTGTTCTCAACTGGCTCTCCTGGTTAAATAAAGGTGACATTAAAAAAATATATAATAATAATCAGAACAACAGTTTTCAGCTGTGCCAACATAATTGTAAAAGGGTTTTCTAATTATCAATTAGCCTTTTAAAATGATAAACTTGGATTAGCTAACTCAACGTGCCATTGGAATACAGGAGTGATGGTTGCTGATAATGGGCCTCTGTACACCTATGTAGATATTCCATTAAAAATCAGCTGTTTCCAGCTACAATAGTTGTTTACAAAATGAACAATGTCAACACTGTATTTCTGATCAATTTGATGTTATTTTAATGCACAAAAAATGTTTGCTTTTCTTTCAAAAACAAGGACATTTCTACGTGACCCCAAACTTTTGAACGGTAGTGTATATATTATATATAAACTCAGCAAAAAAGGAAATGTCCTCTCACTGTCAACTGCTTTTATTTTCATGTGTAAATATTTGTATGAACATAACAAGATTCAACAACTGAGACATGAACTGAACAAGTTCCACAGGCATGTGACTAACAGAAATTGAATAATGTGTCCCTGAACAAAGGGGGGTCAAAATCAAAAGTAACAGTCAGTATCTGCTGTGGCCACCAGCTGCATTAAGTACTGCAGTGCATCTCCTCCTCATGGACTGCACCAGATTTGCAAGTTCTGAGATGTTACCCCACTCTTCCACCAAGGCACCTGCAAGTTCCCAGACATTTCTGGGGGGAATGGCCCTAGTCCTCATCCTCCGATCCAACAGGTCCCAGACGTGCTCAATGGGATTGACATCCAGGCTCTTTGCTGGCCATGGCAGAACATTGACATTCCTGACTTGCAGGAATTCACACACAGAACGAGCAGTATGGCTGGTGGCATTGTCATGCTGGAGGGTCATGTCAGGATGAGCCTGCAGGAAGGGCACCACATGAGGAAGGAGGATGTCTTCCCTGTAATGCACAGCGTTGTTGCATCTTTAGATCTCCCCTCTTTCTAAATTTCAAACAGATATTTCCATCTCTGTCCATGAAACCACTCACGTGTGGTGCACATTTTAGAATGGTGTTTTCCCACAAATTGGAACATTTGCGCGTAGGCCTACCGCCGTGTGCACAGTGCTGCAGTGAAAATGTGAAGAAAAAATAGTTTAAACTAAACCTTCTTATCAGATCCATCAGCCTTAGTTGATACAGTGTATACCTCCACGACACTACTTTGATACGCATCGTGAGGATTAAGAAGTTAATATATGCAATTCCCACCAAAAAAGTGGGTATATACCCTCCACTACACCACTGATTACCGCCAGCTACTGTACTGGAGTGCCCCCACCTCCTGACTGTGTAGCGGAGTCTTAGCTTAAAAATGTACCAATAGAAGTATGAAGAGGGGTTCCTGCAGATGCAAGAATGCCCACATGCAGCAACGCCCCGAATTGCTGGCCGCAATTGCACCCTTCTCAAACCTACTGATTAGAAGGTACTGTGTGGATTGTATTTTCAACCAGCAACTATCAAATCAAATCAAATTTTATTTGTCTTTAGAATTGTCTCGTCTAATTAAGAGCATTGTTCCAGTCTCTTTTGTCTGGGTATTGGACTCTGACAGTGCCTGCTTCTGATAGCAGCCATTTGTAGCCTACTCAGATCCCACCTATTTCCTCAACGAGTGCCACACCATGTCATGCTGTATATCACCAGAAGAGGGCTCTGTAACTCCATCAATAAATCCAGGTGGCAGCAAAACACTGCCATGTTGTACAGACAGCTTCCACCAGAGAGTGCTAGTGCAGTCTTCTGGTCACCCTTCAGTTCAGCATTGATAAAAGATAGAAGAAATCCCAGGTTATACTCTCTGGTCCACATAGCTGTCTCTGAGGTCCATTGAGAGCCACTCTAGCTTCCCCCGGAGCACCCTGCCATACAGCTGCGGCACTTGGGTCAGACTCTGGCTCTGCTGGCTGGGACAGCCTGGGTCTGGATCTGAGTCTGTCAAGTCATCCTGTGGACCAACAGACACACAGTCAAGTATTTGTGAGGGGAGAATAGGAGAGAGGACAAGAGAGAGAGGGCTGGCAAGAATTAATGTGTGTGTGTGTGCGTGCGTGCTCCATCTCACCGTGATGTCCAGGTTGGTTACTATGTGCAGGTAGTTTGTGATTCCATGCTCTAGTCTCTCCAGCAAGGATAACTGACAGCTGAGTTTGGTCTGTGTCCTCATTCTCCCCACACTGTCCAACAATACCCCCAGAGACCCTCTCACCTCAGCACGCTTCTGCTGTAGCTAGGGACGCACACACACACACACACACACACACACACACACACAAAGACTGAGACAAACGTGCAATCAATTTAAAACTTTGAATTTATCAATTCGATTTTGGGATTTCTGATCCCAGGATGCCTTTAGAATTCTGACACAGGGTAGCTGAAGGGAGGAGTGGAGTTGGTCTGAACCACTACAGGCAATCTGGATGGATCAAAGAAATGGTAAAGATACACTGAACCAAAATATAAATGCAACATGTTTCATGAGCTGAAATAAAAGATCCCAGAAAAGTTCCATACGCACAAAAAGCTTATTTCTCTCAAATTTTGTGCACAAATTTGAGTGAGCATTTCTCCTTTGCCAAAATAATCCATCCACCTGACAGGTGTGGCATATCAAGAAGCTGATTAAACAGCATGATCATTACACATGGGGACAATAAAAGGCCACTCTAAAATGTGCAGTTTTGTCACAAAACACAATGCCACAAATGTCTCATGTTTTGAGGGAGCATGCAATTGGCATGCTGACCGCAAGAATGTCCACCAGAGCTATTACCAGAGAATTTAATGTTAATTTCTCTACCATAAGCCGCCTCCAACATCGTTTGGCAGTACGTCCAACCGGCTTCACAACCGCAAACCGTGTGTATGGCGTGTGGGCGAACGGTTTGCTGATGTCAACATTGTGAACAGAGTGCCCCATGGTGGCAGTGGGGTTATGGTATGGGCAGGCATAAGCTACGACAACGAACACAGTTGCATTTTATTGATGGCAATTTGAATGCACAAAAAACTGTGACGAGATCCTGAGGCCAATTGTGAGGCCTATATTTTTAAGTCACAGTATCTGTGACCAACAGATGCATATCTATATTCCCAGTCAAGTGAAATCTATAGATTGGAGCCTAATGAATTTAATTCAATTGACTGATTTTCCCATATGAACCACATCTCTGTAAAATCTTTGAAATTGTTGCATGTTGCATTTATATTTGTGTTCATCATATATAAAACAGATAAAATACACAGAATGTGTAAGTCTGTCTCTCACCATGGCAACTTCCAGGTCCTTCATGTTGTTCATGTTTCTCCAGTCGTGTGTCTCATACAAAGTCGATTGATCTCTTCTGGACGTTGAGTACCTTAGAAGAAACCACGAGCAACAGCAGGAGTAGAAGTCCTAAAGGAGTGAAGAGCAGAGATTATTTAGGTTTAGGATTACAATGGTGGCCAAGATGGCCTCTGTTTCTCCACCAGTTCAGTGGCTCTAAAAGAGGTAGATTTGACCACATTCACACAATATGTTTCTGCCTAATGTCTCTTACACAGGGTGTTTCTTTGGGACTTTTTTGCAACTCTTTTAACACAGGAGCCAAGCCAAGTGTTATCTTCTTGAGAAAAAGCAGCGTTTTATTACTGTCCATAGATTACCCAACAGTCTTCTGGTGAACTGAGCTTCTTCAACAAGTTCTGCTCAATAACAAAAAGAATGCCAAGTTCCATTCTCTGATATCCCTGAGGTCCAACAAAAGACCATAATAGATATCTTCTATATATAAAATCAAAGTTCAAAATTATATTGGGCAAGTCTAAACATGATATGAGACGTTCGACCAGCAAGTGTCCACATACTTTTGCTAATGTAGTGTATTCCAATAACATCTTAAAGAAATACATGTCAATGAATAATGCACACAATTCCCCTTTGTATGTCACATGTTATGTTAGTGTGTCACATTTTCAGTAAAGCATACATATTTTCACCATGCATATACTTATTCTACAAATATATCATCACTTGAGGGGTCTAATGAACCACACTGATAACAAAAACATAAATGATTCACATTGCATGTGTATTAGTATCTTATGATGATAGGCCTATTGCAAAGCGCAGTTGGATACCCACTGCTTAAAGCCATAACTCGCTCCTGTGCGCATGCCGCCCCTCAATAGCAGCCTTTTCTTCCATGGTGCTCGTCCCCATGTTCCATTTAATCCAGGAGGGGAATCATAGGCGTTTGCGACACTGTCTACAGTGGGCACATAAGAGAAACAATTGAACATGTCCCCCTGAGAACTCTCCCAAAAGTGGTATGCAACGGGATACGTGCACAGGAAAACAAATCTGAATAGAACAAGACAAACCGGTTGTCTTTTAGCTCAAAGAAGATAAAATAATGAGTATCGTTTGATAATCTCTTATTTTCTACATTGTCATTATGCCTGTGAGTGGGCCTAGGCAAACTCAATTTCCTTTCATGGGTTAATAGATCATCTAATCCCTAGGATATTGATAATGTATATGGATGTATAGAGGCTATTGCTTAATCTACCACACTGGATTTTGCTTGCTAAGAAATGGCCTTTGGACATGCATACTGCGTGCAGGTTTGGTCAGCACTGAGCACTCTCATGCCGTCTACATTATCCACTCCAACTCCTGTCACACACACTGTGAATGATGCTGATATCAAGATTGGATTAAAAGCCGTGCTTGGTGTTTAGAGTGAAAGACACTAGAAATAGTTCAATGGAGAGATAAGTCCCCTACCTCTCTGCCCAGCCGCAGTAGTCCTCCTATAATATACACTATATATAATAATATATACCATTTTGCAAACACTTTTATCCAAATAGGGGCATATATTTTTACTTACAGGTAGTCCCAGAAATCAAATCCACTATGCTGGTGTTGCAAGCGCCACGCTATACCAACTGCGCTCCCTCTTTATCCTCCTGCTTCCCCTCTTTTCTCCTCCTACTACCTACCCCTCCTCCGTCCTGCACCCTTTCACCCCAGAAGCCCACTTTTAGCTGACCACAACCTGGCCCTGGTGTTGTAGAGTGGCCCGGGGAACAATGGCCCCACTAGCCCATATGGAGATAGACAGAAAGTGTAACCACGGTGATAGATCTGGGGCAGATCTTTAAATTCACATCATGTAGCGAAAACCCTTTCAGATAATCCACGTAGTACAGGAGGAGGCACGGAGAGAGGGAAACAGAAAGGAAAAGGTTTGCATGACAAATTAGTGTCTATGAGTGTCTGCGTGTGACCATTTACATTACACTGTGTGTGTGTGTGTGTGTGTGTGTGTGTGTGTGTGTGTGTGTGTGTGTGTGTGTGTGTGTGTGTGTGTGTGTCTTCATTCAGTGGGCCGGTTTACTGACGTCTTTATGGAAGGCCATCACCATGGCAACGGCAAGCAATGAGTGTCTAATAAAAGGCTGCTCTCTTCTCTGGCTGTAGCTCTCTCTCTCTCTTTCTCCTATTTGCCTTTCTCTTTCTCCGTTTCATTTATTTTATTTTCCTCTGTTTGTCTTGCCAACCTACGTAGCACAGCATGCTCAACATCAGCATAGGGAGATAGATAGAACAGCAAAAGTGAGGCAGAAGAAAAGGACAGAAATATGTCTAGCTCTAACATCTCACTCCGTGTGAATGCAGCCTACTGTGTCATCCATCATCCATCTGTGTGGGGGACATCTTTGATCTGTCAAAGAAGAGGATCTTTGATTTACCAGAGTTGGATATCTTTGTGACCTGTTGAGGAAAAATCTCTTTTGAAATCTACTAGAAAAGGATATCTTTGTACAGTGGGGGATCTCTCCTCATTGTGTATTTCTAAGGAGGATAGGAGAGCATGTGTCCTTTGTGTTGGCCAAGGAAAGGCTCTCGGAATACTGTAATGGTTAAAGACTTGATTCAGGGATGGCCCCCTTACTACTGAATTGTCGACAGTACATGTCGACTGTAGAGACAGGTTCACTATGCTGACCTTTGCTTTGGTGAAGGCAAAAGAAATTTGACAAATGTGATATGATATTGAGCTATAAATGCATTCAACTCAACTTTTCATCTGCCAATAATGCGTAGGACACCACCCCGTCTTGACGGAACACAACAAAAGATCGACAATCAGCAAGGTGAGGAAGAACAGGAGAGAAAAGAGGCGGAACAAGAAGAGGAAGAGAAGGGAGAAGAGGAGGGTCACCATGATTTGGCTAAATCTTCTCTATGCCCGTCCTGTAGGCGTGGTTTTGACGTTGCCCTTCTCCTACCATGCTCCCATACCCTGTGTGGGCGCTGTGTAGGAGGTGGAGAGGGGGCAGGGCGATGTGTACTGGATGAGGAAGGGGATGGTGTGTCCCATGCTTCCCGTGGTGGCACCCATTCTGCCCACCACCGCTCTACCAGTACGCCTGTGTGTGCCGTGCTGTGCCCTTGTTGTCGCCACCCTGTGGAGCTGCCATGCTGGGAGTGGGCTTCTGCCACCTGTTGCCTGCCCCCCGACCCCACCCTGACCCCTGGGTGGACAGCCAGCAGTGCTGGGGACCAGGCGGAAGAAGGGATGAAGGCCTTCTCACAGGTAACTAAGCTTGTTCTTTTCTTTTCATGTTGGATAGGTAGGCTTATTTCATCTTTGTTTTAGACAAGTGAGAGGCACACTAGCCTTATGGATTCACAATCTTCTCCCATTGCCCTATTCAATCTTTGGATGGATACAGGTCACACCTTCCAAGTGACCCAGTGACTTAAGCCTCCCTAACACATCTTCCCATTCCTTCCCACCCCACCTCCACTAATCCCACATGCAGAGGAATCCATTCGGCAGAGACAAAGAGGATGTCACGGACCAGATCACTGCTGCATATGGTGAGTGAAATGGCACCTTGGCAGTTAGTCTAGGTTAGACACATTTTGTGAGCTCAAGGTTAAAACTGGGAGACATGCCAGGCAGTTGTTATTGTTGTTGCTGTTACTCTTCATGGTGTTGGGCCTCTAGTTCCTCTGAATACCGTCAGGCCTCATGGGAAAGGGAGAATGAAGTAGGTTAAGGAGAATCTGGCAGGCTTACTTCCCTACATGCTTTACTGAGTAAGGCTTTAAATGGCGCCAACTGTGTTGTGTCTGTTTTAACGGTCTCTTTTCTCTCTGCGTATCCATGGATGCAGGCTTACCACTGGAGGAAACTATAGATCTACGAGAGGAGGAGATGGAACAGTCTGTCTCAGGTCAGTGAGTCCAATGCAAGATTCTTTATCCAATGATGTCTTGATATACAGTGTAGAAGAAGATTAAAAAATACAAATGTTATTAATTGCAATGCCCCTGGTTAGAGGAAATCAGGTTTCACCTGCTCTTTCGTCTTCATCTCTCCCTTCCCAGGTCTGACGTTCACCCTGGACCCCTCTGCTGCTGCTCCATCCCTCCATCTCTCCACCTCTTCTCTCTCACTGTGACGTTCCATGGACCAAGCCCTCCGCCACTACCCTCTCGCCATCATGGAAACAGGGTCACAGGGTCAGTAACAAGCACTGAATCCCAGGAGTCTGCCCCCCATCCACTCCCTCAGGTGTGTGGGGACGTGGTCATCATCAGGGGTCAGTTCTACTGGGAGGTTGACGTATGCAACAGCACCCTCTACAGGATAGGTGAGGAAGTGCACCCTAATCCGCCTGGCCATGATTTACTGGTAGTGGCAGAACAAGTACAAATCCCTGCTTTGATAATACTACTCTTAGCTTCTGGCATGCTGATAAATTCCTACTGATGGAGATAAATATGAATTTCCATGGGCTACATTTCTTACACAATCATGTTGTAGCCTACAAATACATACAGACAGTCTTGTGCAAATGCTCCCGCACACAGGACACTGTCTGTCCTACATAAAGTTCATTCACATCCTTCAACTCTGCTCTGTGGTGCCACCGAGTGGTGAACAGGATGTCAGCAGGGATATCCCAGCGCTTGGCTGAACCACTAAACAATTGCATTTTTTATTGAACAATTACATTTTGGCTTACAAGGCATATTGACATCTGCTCTCTGTAAACAACAGAAAACTCTAAAAATTTAGCCCAGCAACAAACCATAAACAATCTGTTGATTTGCATTAAATATGACAGAAATATGCAGCTTCATCATTAACTGTAGGGAGTCAGGCCAAATACCTATTAGTGGTTGTTGACCATGATGACTGGCACTGTCGACAGAGCTGTACTTAGGGAATAGGGATACTTAGCGAGGTAATATGGGATGGGAACCGCATTGATATTTCACATATTATTGCTCACTCATGCCTATCTCACATGAAAAAATACTACAGTTTACTATAGAATACTACGGTACTTTCTATAGAATTCAGTAGTAAACTGTACTATACTGTAGAATACTATACTACACACAGTAGTATATCTCTATTATGTGTAGTACTTACTATAGAATGGTGTAGTATACTGTAAAATACTATAGTAAATACTACAGTATACTACAGACCACAAACACTACAGTAAATACTACAGTCAAATCCACAAAAACACTACTGTCTGCAAAAACATTACGGTAATTACTATAGTGTATATACTACAATATTTAATTTGCATATACCCTGTCCATTACCCTCCCCCATATCCTAATATGTTCCACCCATAAGTGAGAAACCTACATGCCAATTATAGACCATGTATTGTGTTCCTTACAGAAGCCCTGAATTGTCTGTTCAGACCTTAGTCCTACCTACAGGTTATGGAAAATGTGCTCTTTGAGTATTTTGTCCTTTAGATTTCCTCAAGGACAAAGCCACCACTGCTATGTCAAAGATAATAAACCAAAAACTGAGTTTTATTACAATACTGTCTGCAAAAACACTACAGTGTATAATACAGTCCACAAAAACACTACAATATTTTTTACATGTTTTTTATTGAACCTTTATTTACAGAGAGTCACATTGAGATGAGAAATCTATTTTACTAGAGAGCCCTGTATACATTACAATAAAAACAGAATAATAAAACATACACATACACTACCGTTCAAAAGTTTGGGGTCACTTAGAAATGTCCTTGTTTTTGAAATAAAAGAGATTTTTTTTTTCAAAAACAAGGACATTTCTAAGAACCCCAAACTTTTGAAGGGCACCGCCGCTGATAAATACATATGGCGGAAACACTGTGGGTGTGTGGGTGCCAGTCTGTTTCTACTCCAATATCAGGTTTTAATTCAGGCCAAATGAGGCAACAAATTCCTGCTACAGTGGCATTGTTGAGTGCATAAAAAGTCAGGCATACAGACTATCCTATTTCATGGTGACATTGAAAAGTTTATTGGCACAATATTTGAAGACATAATTTCCCATTATGTATTTTTTGTGACACAGAAAGCAACCATCTTTCCTATTTTCCATACAGGAGTGAGCTCATTGGACGATGCTTGCGGCTGGTGGCTGGAAAGGCAGGGCTTGTCCTTCTCCACTGTGTATGATAGCTGTCGGGAGCCCTTACGTGCCGTGCCACCCCAGATCAAGACCCTAGGGCTGTTCCTCAACATGGGTGGAGGGACGTTGAGCTTCCACAACCCTCTGACCCAGGAGCACCTGGCCACCCTACCCACTCGCTTCAGCCATGCTGGGGTACGTCCCGCTCTGGGGCTGGGCCAGGGCAGGCTGAGGCTCCACTGTGGCCTACCCCCTCCACCCCACGTCTTTCTCAGCCGAGCATCCGACTATAGAGGGCCTACTGGAGCTGGTGGGGGTCGCTGGCGCAGAGACATGCCCTTCCGGTCTGTACGGATGGTCATCCAGAAGTTTGAGGAGCTGGCGGTGTCAGATTCTGACTCAGGGCTGGTGTCCAGTTTTGGGTCATCCTGCTCCACTCTGGCCGAACCAGGCCCAGGCCTCAGCTTCAGCCTCAGCCCAGGAGCAGCTCTCCATTCTGGGAAAGAGAGAAAGGAGGCGGGGGCAGAGTGACATATGGAGGACAGAGTATAGTACCTTGTACAATGAAGGGCCTCTACCCTGCTGGTGATAGGAGCAAACTGCTACCACATCACGCTGGCACATCGTCACATTGCAAATAGGTTGTCACAAGGTTGGTCATGACAATGTGACAAATTTGGGATAAACTTGTGAGATGGAAGGACCATTCTTCTGCTGTATGATGGGAGAAAATTGAATAACACACCAACTCTTTGGGATGAGTTTGATCTTTGGATGACCATTTCCATGTCTAATTTCCCATCTCTGAAGAACTCTCTGTGACTTCTCCCCAGGATGCTGGACTTCCTCTCAGCTACACAACCCCTGGAGGTTTGGGGCTGGGCCAGCGCTGTCTGTGTTAGGAGAATGTCTCACTGGGGGTCCCACACTCTGGTGTGGGGGTTGATTGTAGGACAGTAGGGTTGATATGGATGGTGGTGGTGTGTGTGTGTGAGATTGTGAGGCGTGGGAGTCAGTGGCGGTAACACTACCAGTGTTGACTCAGGGTCACAAAGACAGGTGGTAACGTACGTTTATCCCACAGGACGTTTGTGTGTGTGTGTGTGTGTGTGTGTGTGTGTGTGTGTGTGTGTGTGTGTGTGTGTGTGTGTGTGGCGTGCATGAATGGGCTGGGCCCAGAAGACCTCTGATGACCACAGGACCCTAACGACTTCAAAAGACAGGCAGGGAAAGAGGGAATGACAAAGATAAAGGGAAGGAGTAGGCCTTTATAGAAATATAGCAGGTGGAGAGATGGTTGGAGCAGGAATAAGTCAGAAATGTTAGATTGTTTGTCCAAATGATTGTGATATTCATTCCTACTGCAACATTATTTGTCTGGTCATCTGAACCAGGAAGTAGTATTAAAGAGGGATTTCCCATCCTGTCTCTCCATGATCTCTCTTTTCTCTTTTTCTGCTGTTTGCATGTTCTGGAACAGACACTGGAATCATTTGGTCAGACCACCCAGATTGTAAATCAGCTGTAAATTACATTGTAATTTTTTTTTTTTAAAGTTTTTACCGCAGGAATAAAAATGTGCAACCAGCCAAATGTGTATACTGCCAACAAAATGTGTATACTGCCAACAAAATGTGTATACTGCCAACAAAATGTGTATACTGCCAACAAAATGTGTATACTGCCAACAAAATGTGTATACTGCCAACAAAATGTGTATACTGCCAACAAAATGTGTATACTGCCAACAAAATGTGTATACTGCCAACAAAATGTGTATACTGCCAACAAAATGTGTATACTGTGGGCAGTTATCACTGGGTCCTCGACTCTATCAACTTTCTAAAGCCGCTTAAAATAAAGTGCGGAAGTAATTTCACTCTTATAAACAAAATTAGATGCGGATGATGCAGAATTCAAAGGCGCTCAGTAATGGTGTTTCTGCCGGATTGGGGGGGTGGGGGTGATTCAAGCCTGGTGTTTGCTTATCGAGGGGGGAACAGATTTGTAAGCAACACGGGAACAGCTGTAAAAAAGAACAACCACATAGACTTTTATTCTACCCTTTTGGCGCCAAAGTGTAGGCCGAGTTATAGTGGTATAACGGACACGCTGGTCTGGTAACATTAAATAATGAAGGCTGCTACAGTGGCGGCTGCTACAGAAGGCTGCTACAGTGGTGGCTGCTACAGTGGTGGCTGCTACAGTGGCGGCTGCTACAGTGGCGGCTGCTACAGAAGGCTGCTACAGAATGCTGCTACAGAAGGCTGCTACAGTGGTGGCTGCTACAGTGGTGGCTGCTACAGAAGGCTGCTACAGTGGTGGCTGCTACAGAAGGCTGCTACAGTGGTGGCTGCTACAGAAGACTGCTACAGTGGTGGCTGCTACAGAAGGCTGCTACAGAAGGCTGCTACAGAAGGTTGCTACAGAAGGCTGCTACAGAAGGCTGCTACAGAAGGCTGCTATAGTGGTGGCTGCTACAGAAGGCTGCTACAGAAGGCTGCTACAGTGGTGGCTGCTACAGTGGTGGCTGCTACAGAAGGCTGCTACAGTGGTGGCTGCTACAGTGGTGGCTGCTACAGAAGGCTGCTACAGTGGTGGCTGCTACAGTGGTGGCTGCTACAGTGGTGGCTGCAACAGAAGGCTGCTACAGTGGCGGCTGCTACAGTGGCTGCTACAGTGGCGGCTGCTACAGTGGCGGCTGCTACAGAAGTGGTGGCTGCTACAGAAGGCTGCTACAGAAGGCTGCTACAGAAGGCTGCTACAGTGGTGGCTGCTACAGAAGGCTGCTACAGTGGTGGCTGCTACCAGTGGTGGCTGCTACAGAAGGCTGCTACAGAAGGCTGCTACAGAAGGCTGCTACAGTGGTGGCTGCTACAGTGGTGGCTGCTACAGAAGGCTGCTACAGAAGGCTGATACAGAAGGCTGCTACAGAAGGCTGCTACAGTGGTGGCTGCTACAGTGGTGGCTGCTACAGTGGTGGCTGCTACAGTGGTGGCTGCTACAGAAGGCTGCTACAGTGGTGGCTGCTACAGAAGACTGCTACAGTGGTGGCTGCTACAGAAGGCTGCTACAGAAAGCTGCTACAGAAGGTTGCTACAGAAGGCTGCAACAGAAGGCTGCTACAGAAGGCTGCTATAGTGGTGGCTGCTACAGAAGGCTGCTACAGAAGGCTGCTACCGTGGTGGCTGCTACAGAGGGCTGCTACAGAAGGCTGCTACAGTGGTGGCTGCTACAGAAGGCTGCTACTGAAGGCTGCTACAGAAGGCTGCTACAGAATGCTGCTACAGTGGTGGCTGCTACAGTGGTGGCTGCTACAGAAGGCTGCTACAGTGGCGGCTGCTACAGAAGGCTGCTACAGTGGCGGCTGCTACAGTGGCGGCTGCTACAGTGGCGGCTGCTACAGTGGCGGCTGCTACAGTGGCGGCTGCTACAGTGGTGGCTGCTGGCTGCTACAGAAGGCTGCTACAGTGGTGGCTGCTACAGAAGACTGCTACAGAAGGCTGCTACAGAAGGCTGCTACAGTGGTGGCTGCTACAGAAGGCTGCTACAGTGGTGGCTGCTACAGTGGTGGCTGCTACAGTGGTGGCTGCTACAGAAGGCTGCTACAGAAGGCTGCTACAGAAGGCTGCTACAGAAGGCTGCTACAGTGGTGGCTGCTACAGTGGCTGCTACTGAAGGCTGCTACAGAAGGCTGCTACAGAATGCTGCTACAGTGGTGGCTGCTACAGTGGTGGCTGCTACAGAAGGCTGCTACAGTGGCGGCTGCTACAGAAGGCTGCTACAGTGGCGGCTGCTACAGTGGGGCTGCTACAGTGGCGGCTGCTACAGTGGCGGCTGACAGTGGCGGCTGCTACAGTGGTGGCTGCTACAGTGGTGGCTGCTACAGAAGGCTGCTACAGAAGGCTGCTACAGTGGTGGCTGCTACAGAAGACTGCTACAGAAGGCTGCTACAGAAGGCTGCTACAGTGGTGGCTGCTACAGAAGGCTGCTACAGTGGTGGCTGCTACAGTGGTGGCTGCTACAGTGGTGGCTGCTACAGAAGGCTGCTACAGAAGGCTGCTACAGTGGTGGCTGCTACAGTGGTGGCTGCTACAGAAGGCTGCTACAGAAGGCTGATACAGTGGTGGCTGCTACAGAAGGCTGCTACAGAAGGCTGCTATAGTGGTGGCTGCTACAGAAGGCTGCTACAGAAGGCTGCTACAGAAGGCTGCTACAGCGGTGGATGCTACAGTGGTGGCTGCTACAGTGGTGGCTGCTACAGTGGTGGCTGCTACAGTGGTGGCTGCTACAGAAGGCTGCTACAGAAGGCTGCTACAGAAGGCTGCTACAGTGGTGGCTGCTACAGAAGGCTGCTACAGAAGGCTGCTACAGTGGTGGCTGCTACAGAAGGCTGCTACTGAAGGCTGCTACAGAAGGCTGCTACAGAATGCTGCTACAGTGGTGGCTGCTACAGTGGTGGCTGCTACAGAAGGCTGCTACAGTGGCGGCTGCTACAGAAGGCTGCTACAGTGGTGGCTGCTACAGTGGCGGCTGACAGTGGCGGCTGCTACAGTGGTGGCTGCTACAGTGGTGGCTGCTACAGTGGTGGCTGCTACAGAAGGCTGCTACAGAAGGCTGCTACAGTGGTGGCTGCTACAGAAGACTGCTACAGAAGGCTGCTACAGAAGGCTGCTACAGTGGTGGCTGCTACAGAAGGCTGCTACAGTGGTGGCTGCTACTGTGGTGGCTGCTACAGTGGTGGCTGCTACAGAAGGCTGCTACAGAAGGCTGCTACAGAAGGTTGCTACAGAAGGCTGCTACAGTGGTGGCTGCTACAGAAGGCTGCTACTGAAGGCTGCTACAGAAGGCTGCTACAGAATGCTGCTACAGTGGTGGCTGCTACAGTGGTGGCTGCTACAGAAGGCTGCTACAGTGGCGGCTGCTACAGAAGGCTGCTACAGTGGCGGCTACAGTGGCGGCTGCTACAGTGGCGGCTGCTACAGTGGCGGCTGCTACAGTGGCGGCTGCTACAGTGGTGGATGCTACAGTGGTGGCTGCTACAGAAGGCTGCTACAGAAGGCTGCTACAGTGGTGGCTGCTACAGAAGACTGCTACAGAAGGCTGCTACAGAAGGCTGCTACAGTGGTGGCTGCTACAGAAGGCTGCTACAGTGGTGGCTGCTACAGTGGTGGCTGCTACAGTGGTGGCTGCTACAGAAGGCTGCTACAGAAGGCTGCTACAGAAGGCTGCTACAGAAGGCTGCTACAGTGGTGGCTGCTACAGTGGTGGCTGCTACAGAAGGCTGCTACAGAAGGCTGATACAGTGGTGGCTGCTACAGAAGGCTGCTACAGAAGGCTGCTATAGTGGTGGCTGCTACAGAAGGCTGCTACAGAAGGCTGCTACAGGTGGCTGCTACAGTGGTGGATGCTACAGTGGTGGCTGCTACAGTGGTGGCTGCTACAGTGGTGGTTGCTACAGTGGTGGCTGCTACAGTGGTGGCTGCTACAGAAGGCTGCTACAGAAGGCTGCTACAGTGGTGGCTGCTACAGAAGGCTGCTACAGAAGGCTGCTACAGAAGGCTGCTACAGGCGGCTGCTACAGTGGCGGCTGCTACAGTGGTGGCTGCTACAGTGGTGGCTGCTACAGAAGGCTGCTACAGAAGGCTGCTACAGAAGGCTGCTACAGAAGCCTGCTACAGTGGCGGCTGCTACAGTGGTGGCTGCTACAGTGGTGGCTGCTACAGAAGGCTGCTACAGAAGGCTGCTACAGAAGCCTGCTACAGTGGTGGCTGCTACAGTGGTGGCTGCTACAGTGGTGGCTGCTACAGTGGTGGCTGCTGCAGTGGTGGCTGCTACAGTGGTGGCTGCTACAGTGGTGGCTGCTACAGTGGTGGCTGCTGCAGTGGTGGCTGCTGCAGTGGTGGCTGCTACAGTGGTGGCTGCTACAGTGGTGGCTGCTACAGTGGTGGCTGCTACAGTGGTGGCTGCTGCAGTGGTGGCTGCTGCAGTGGTGGCTGCTACAGTGGTGGCTGCTACAGTGGTGGCTGCTATAGTGGTGGCTGCAGTGGTGGCTGCTACAGTGGTGGCTGCTACAGTGGTGGCTGCTATAGTGGTGGCTGTGGCTGCTACAGAAGGCTGCTACAGTGGTGGCTGCTATAGTGGTGGCTGCTACAGAAGGCTGCTACAGTGGTGGCTGCTATAGTGGTGGCTGCTACAGAAAGGTGCTACAGTGGTGGCTGCTACAGTGGTGGCTGCTATAGTGGTGGCTGCTACAGTGGTGGCTGCTACAGTGGTGGCTGCTATAGTGGTGGCTGCTACAGTGGTGGCTGCTACAGTGGTGGCTGCTATAGTGGTGGCTGCTACAGTGGTGGCTGCTACAGAAGGCTGCTACAGTGGCTGCTACAGAAGGCTGCTACAGTAGTGGCTGCTACAGTAGTGGCTGCTACAGAAGGCTGCTACAGTGGTGGCTGCTACAGAAGGCTGCTACAGAAGGCTGCTACAGAAGGCTGCTACAGTAGTGGCTGCTACAGAAGGCTGCTACAGAAGGCTGCTACAGTGGTGGCTGCTACAGAAGGCTGCTACAGAAGGCTGCTACAGAAGGCTGCTACAGAAGGCTGCTACAGTAGTGGCTGCTACAGAAGGCTGCTACAGAAGGCTGCTACAGTGGTGACTTGGAGTCACGCAATTCTACAAGCATGCAGTGAGAGAAATCCCAGGTGGATCCGAGGGGTCAAAGACAAGCTTTGTTGTTGCCCCCTCCTCACCTTACCACGTTTCCAGGCCTACTGTGTTTGGAGATGGCTTCTGGTCGCTAATTTTTTTTTTTTTTTTTTTTTTATTTCACCTTTATTTAACCAGGTAGGCCAGTTGAGAACAAGTTCTCATTTGCAACTGCGACCTGGCCAAGATAAAGCATAGCAGTGTGAGCAGACAACACAGAGTTACACATGGAATAAACAATTAACAAGTCAATAACACAGTAGAAAACAAAGGGGGAGTCTATATACAATGTGTGCAAAAGGCATGAGGAGGTAGGCGAATAATTACAATTTTGCAGATTAACACTGGAATGATAAATGATCAGATGGTCATGTACAGGTAGAGATATGGCAAAAGAGCAAGTAAATAAATAAAAACAGTATGGGGATGAGGTAGGTGAAAATGGGTGGGCTATTTACCAATAGACTATGTACAGCAGCAATAGCTGCTCAGATAGCTGATGTTTGAAGTTGGTGAGGGAGATAAAAGTCTCCAACTGCATGGAGGGCGATAATTAGACTCACACAATCTCTATCTAAGGAACCCTCGGAAATGGATTGTGAGAAGAATACAACAAGAGCAACAATTCAATTCGCATATCCCCTGTCCGCTTTCATTTTGCCGTTTCGGCAGTGTCTGCAAATTGATTATTCATTACATGAATAAACATGAATTCTAACCAGACCGGCATTTACATTTTGAGTGGGTGTTCTCTACTTTCCATTGCTAGGAGTAACAGAAGAATTAGCCTGACAACACCAGGTCATGTAGGCCTGGTTGGTCTTATTACCATCATTATCTACATCAGCATAACAGTAGCTATAAAGACATCAGCCCTTATCTTTTTGTTGTTCTGTCAGTTGCCATTATTCAGAACCAAATTGGAAGCAGTAAAAGGTTCTTCCTCGAGACACATCCTGGTTTTAATTGACCTCATAATGAATCAATGTAGATGATTATTTCTGACCGATTAGTTCTGACTTACTTTATATGTTATAATTTATACAACGTTTAATTTATAAACACTGGCATGGTTATTTAATCACTAGCATGTTATTTTTTTCCATCATTAGGCTAAATAATATCCACCACTTCCAAGAGTCATATTAAAGGTTTTTATCAAGGGTCAAATCAAATGAGTCATCATTTTTTCTGACGACGCTCCATAAAAGCAAACTGACTAATCAGTGAGCAACTTTATATTTCTCTGATCTATTCTTGAGAAGAAGAAAAAATCCGTCTCTATGTCTGGACTTGATAACGCGAGCAGTGGTCCAATGAGCGCGCGAGGGAGACAGGATTTCCATACTACATTCAGCGCATTTGTTCTGGTTTGTTTCAAGAGATTTACACTTGAGTCAGACATGTAGGTAGAAATGGGATACATCACGAAAAAGCTCAATCTCTCAGGTGCCACAGGGGGTTAAATGTGCGTGCATTACAGTAGGACAGAAATTGTAGTGACCTCGTTGTCAACCTCTACCATGTGATCAGTGTACATAAAACGGTGATGGGGAACAGGTGGTGTCGGGGGGCGCCCCTGTAAACGGTTGGTACACATCTGCTAGGCTATCATGAGTCCCCTGCTCCCCCTCCTCGCTGTATATTCACACCTCCAGTATAATCCAGCCAGCAAACAGGATGCGGTCCCGAATGTGTGCCAGTCAGACAGAAAGAGGAGGGAGGGACGAGGTTTCTGCGGTAGTACGCAAATGAAACAACATGCGCTGCTGCGTTTATGCACTTTCTGATGTCTGTATTCGACACCAACAGCAAATACACAGAGAAGAGACATGATTGCGTAATCAAAGCACCAACATGTTCTCACATAGGCGTATGATTCTTCGATCTGGTCATATTTTAGGCCTCGAGTGTGTCATATCTTCAGGGAAAACATATTGGACAACACTTTAACTATAAAAAAAAAGAGACATGGTGTCTGGTTTATATTAGGTTTTGTCTGATCAGAATTGTAACTTCACTCGCTCATAAAACGCTGGTCACGGTTAATCGATTTTTATTAGAGCGCAGTCAATGTTTTTTGACATATTATAAATTATTTCAGAGGCGTGCACTCTCTCTTTCCTTCTCCCTCTTAACATTTTCTGTCTCTTTCCCCTCTTCTTTACACGAAAGCACACGTCATGGTTTAGGGGAACGACTGTAAACTCCAGGCTTGGCTACTTTCATTCTCGAAATGAGTGCAAGAGAGATACTATTTTTGAAATCTACAGACAAGGACAAACTCTACACAATCTACCGAGATGGGCTAACTACACTTTTCAACCCTCAACCCTGAATCCTTCTGTTTTAGATATCAAATAATAGGAGGTTTACAGTAGACCTAATAATATAGCAACATTAAAGAATGTCCACATCCACATTTCTCCTTTTTGGAGTTCAGAAAAGTGCACCTATAGCAAGCCATGCGTGTAGGGCAATACACAAAAGCTCCCCTCATTACTCTGTGAGACTATAATATAAATAAATGTGTTGTGTTAGCTCCCAATAGACAATTTGATACCCAATGTAATTAATCGGTCGGTCCAACATTAAATAAAAGCGGCGGTTATCACTCAGTGATGAAGTGCAAATAGACCATCATCGAATCCATTCACGGGTGCGCGCCGTGCACGGAGTAGAGGGGAACCCGGGTGTGAATTAATTCACCTCAGTGGAAGTCTCTCACAGCCACATAATGTGACATTCACCTTGTCCTCACACATACAATACACTTTTGCAGATGTTATCGCAGGTGCAGCGAAATGCTTATGTTTCTAGCTCCAAAAGTGCAGTAATATCTAACAATACAAAATGATACACACAAATCCCCAAATAAATAAAAGGAAGGAAATGAAGAGATATCAGAACATGCAATGTCAGGGTCCGGAATAAAAAATGTAAAAAATTATAATAATACAAATGTGTATGTATGTGTGTGTGTGTGTGTGTGTGTGTGTGTGTGTGTGTGTGTGTATATATATATATATAAAATGATGAGACATTATTGTCTTAATATATTCATTTTAGGAGAACGGGATTCAACTTCTTATGCAAGTAGATATAGTATACCCAATAGCAGTTTTTGATTTTTACATGATGGCACGGTTGGGAGGAAAGCTTTATTTCCAAAAGTTGCAAGCAGTCAAAACCATTTGTTTTTGAGACAGGGGTGTCACAAAATCTGTGTTGTATGCATTAGGTATGATGTCACATTTTCAAAGATGCATTATGATGCATTAGGCCTAACAAAAAAAAATCTACAAAAATTGCAAAAACCGTTACCCCAAATACCATAATGTCACAGCACTACTTAAGACTTTAGAAAACTTAATTTTGGATATAAGCCTATATGCTTCAAGACATGGTTTTGTTGTTCCTTCCTTTTCATAGTCCTTGTTTATAGCCCTTGTTAGAGCTAGGGTCACTCGGGCAGAATGGGAGACGTGCTGGTTTCTTGTTGAATGGGTTAGGTTATCGCCATTGAGCATATCGTCATGTTTAGCATGTGGATGGATTGGGGAGGGGTTGGGGAGGGGTTGGAGGCGAGAGCCTTGCGCAGTTTCCGGAGCGCGACAGACAAAGCTACAATCAGTGATAGATATATGGTTCTTCTCTAAACAGCTCGCCTGATTCACAGCCTGGCCCCCAAGACCCCTTAAATTAGGGATACTTTATTTTGGTTGTTTTATTATTCGTCGGGGTAGTTTGGGACTTTGGGAAAGAAACGCACACATTGTTCAGTCGGTGATCATTTAGGCTACAATAAGCAAATGAATAAGCAAAGATTTAAATGAGCTATTATGTGCCATTATTTTTATTATTATTATTATCTTTACTGTATTATCATCATATTCTGTCTAATGGTGGTGGTTGTCCTTTATTTGCACTCACTGAGGGGATGATTACTGTTCCACAGACTGACTGATTGGCGAGACCCTTGCTGTGAACTTCCTCAAATAAATCTCCTTGCGCACTTCACTACAGTAATATAAATTTGACCAGCAGAGCGCTAGTGATGCCTCCTTATGGACCAAGACTGAAGCCTCTTGAAAGCATTCTCCAACACATTCTCGCGCCAATGGAACATGGAGTGTGAAGCATATTGCTCAATTTACAACAAACCTAAATAAAAATGTTTTATAGAATTGTATCTTTGATAACAACAAGATAACGTTTTTATAAACAAAATAGTAAATAATGAGTCAATATTGTCGATGACTTCAGACATTCTTATTCATTGTGAATCCTACACTATCCAAAACAGGATTATATTGAGTTGTAACTTTATAACGACATAGGAATCCAATCGAACCGTTGGTTTATAAATAGGCCACACAAACGCATGACTGTTCAGGTAGGAATGGTAGGTATTTGAAGCTGAAGTTAATATGGCCCAAAATAAATAAATAGCTAAATAAAAAAGGCCATTCTGTGATAGAGGACCAACATACATTGAAACACGTCGCATTAACTATTCAAACTATGTTCATTTGTTTCTGTTAAGTCACTTAGGTCTGAACTCCAGACGCAGTTGTATAAATAGAGAAAATGCTGCACACAGACACACAGAAACACATTCCTCCCTCGCCTACTGTAGGCTAAAGCCTTGAAGATTCCACTTTCTTTCACTAGGTGTTCTGACACACTTTCCATGGCATTGGGATAGCGGTATAGGCTATAGGTATAGGACGTTCATCTAACCCCAACCACTCCTTTATTTCTCACCCCTCCCTGCCGGTGCCTGCTCCAAGTGTCAGGAAAAGTATAAAGTGGGAAGGGACCCGCACGGACGGGACATACGCTTCTGGGCTGGGTACAGTCATTGCCTCAGAAAACCTCCAAACTCTTTCGTCACTTTCTCTCTCTCACTTTTCTCTCTCGCATAACTTGGGAGACTTTATTTCTGAATAGGAATAACTTCAATACCATCAACGAATAGGCTATCTGGTGACGTGAATGCTAACATATTCATGCTCATTTAGGGAAGGTGTATTACTGGAGCGACAACTTACCTACACGTGAAAGCTTCAAGAACAAAAAAGGAAAAGAGATGCTGCCCCTCTCCAGTATGAGTTCCTTGATGTGCGTGATGAGTTGCGCGTTGCTGCACTCTGGACTGGCCTCACGGCTGAAGTCTCCCATTCTGCCCATCCAGTCGGAGAGGGAGCCTTTAACATCCAAGGGCATGTCAGGTGAGCCAAGATGCCTCTTCTACTTCAGTCAAAGTCATGTATTTTCAGGCTGAATTTCTGAATTCAAAGAATCGCCTATAATGACGCCTGCTGCGTTTTGAATTCTGGCAGGGGCAGCTCAGCTCTATAGGCTAGCCTAGTGCTCGTTTGCTAATCTGCCAAATATAAGTTTAAATGTATAGCCTGATATGTCTCTAGCTTTTTAAGACCGTCATTAAAGTATCATTTTGTATATCGAAGTGTCTGACTGCACAGCATCAAACCTCTTCTCCTTATTATCGTCCCAATCGTTTCTTTCTTGCATCTTCCTCGATCTGCCCACTGTTATGGTTACTTCATGAACAAACTTGCAGAAAACATATTAGTCATAACCACTGAGAATGCCATCTGGTTCACGTGCAGGGCTTTAAACTGCTTGTTAGGCCTACTGAGACCATGGGAGTGAGAAGTCAAGGCGTTAGTGCAGTGTATTAACAACTGCCACTAATAACGTTTATCCAATCATGGAAACTGTAATCAATCGACATTCCATTCCATTACTGCAGTTCTTTAGTGTCCTACTCTGGCTGTGCCAAGCAGTGATTTATATTGCAGTGAGTTGTGCGGGAAAGCTTGGTGATCTGTCTAACTCTAACCCGACTGGATTGTTTAAAGTGTAGTCACTTAATGAAAGAATAATGCGAACCAGGTTGTTAGCAGCTACGGCAACCGCACAATATCAAATCAACAGTAGTGAACTTGGAACCCGGGAGCTTCACCTCCAGGCTGCGGTGGTGGGCCTGAGGGGCTAAAGGCGACTGCGGTCTACAGCGACTCTTGAAACGGAGGAGGAATACACCCATATGGAGCTCGGCAGGGGAGGGTTGTGGCCAAACACTTGTCCCTGGGGCTATTTTTATCCAAGCTTTTTTTATAATGCAATACTTTTATTAATACCACTTTTCCAATCATTTGAAATACTCGAAACCAAACACGTCAATTCGTTTCCATTACATAGCCCTTGGTAGGCTACCAAAAGCGCATTCCTTGTACTTCTCTATCCAAATGGCTTGGTGTTTGTTGTGTGAATGGTATTTTTATATTAATTTAAGGGCCCCCTGCACCGTTTAAATGAAACAGGATGCGCCTGTGAGCTCTGGAACACAATAGGTATCCAGTCAATTCACTCAACCAGAGAAATTAATTATCTGTCAAACATCCACAGTCTGGCTGCACAGAATACTATTTTTGTCGTTCTGTCTGACAACATTGTGGGAATATGCAGTCTTTCACTTTGCAGAGAACTGCCCAGTACACATCCCATTGTCTAGTGCATAGGCCTGGCTACCACATTACTACTCACCAGTTTTACATTTAGATGTGGACTGTAGCACCTGCCAGTGTATTGTTGTCTAAATGGGTTCTTCTGGTCTGATTGCAGGATGTTCATTCGGAGGAAGATTTTATTCGCTGGAGGACACTTGGCACCCTGACCTCGGGGAGCCGTTTGGGGTCATGCACTGTGTCAAATGTTACTGTGAGACAGTAAGTAACACCCTTCATAACAACAAGCCTAGTAGAGTACATGTCAATCTTGGATAGTGGATCCATTATGTAGGCCTACGCAGTGGTGTAAAGTACTTAGGAATAAATACTTTAAAGTACTACTTAAGTAGTTTTGGGGGTATCTGTATTTGACTATTTATATTTTTTACAACTTTTACTTTTACTTCATTCCTTAAGAAAATATTGTACTTTTTACTCCATACATTTTCATGCGGCGGTAGGGTAGCCTAGTTATTATTGAGTTGGACTAGTAACCGAAAGGTTGCAAGTTCAAATCGCCGAGCTGACAAGGTAGAAATCTGTCGTTCTGCCCCTGAATAGGTAGTTAACCCACTGTTCCTAGGCCGTCATTGAAAATAAGAATATGTTCTTAACTGACTAGTTAAATAAAGGTTAAAACAAATTGATACCCAAAAAGTACTCATTACTTTTTGAATGCTCAGTTGGACAGGAAAAAGGTTCAAATCTAGCAATTACTAACAGAACATCCCTGGTCTTCCCTACTGGGGGCCTTTGATCTGGTGGACTCATTAAACACACATGCTTCATTTGTAAATTATGTCTAAATGTTGGAGTGTATCCCTGGCTATCTGTGAATTTAAAAAACAAGAAAATGGTACCGTCTGGTTTGCTTAATTTAAGGAATTTGAAATGATTTATACTTTTACTTTTAGCAGTTACATTTACTTTTGATAATTAAGTATATTGTAAACCAAATACTTTTAGACTTTTAGAATTTTACTTTTACTTGAGTCATTTTCTATTAAGGTATCTTTACTTTAACTCAAGTATGATAGTTGGGTACTTTTCCACAACTGGGCCTAGTACTATCAATGGACAGAAATAGGACATCAAATAATGAACTCATTAATTATAAACAAATCAATGACCAAAATCATCTCCTTATCTTAGTGCCCCCAAAATGACCCCATTTAACAAATATCATCAGGCCTGTTTGATACAGAGTTGAGGTCAGTGTGGATGAAGAGTTGTTGTTTTCTATCTATTCTTTTCAGCAAAGGGGTCGTAAGGGTAAGGTGTTGGGAAAGGTGAGCTGTAAGAACGTCAAGCGGGACTGTCCTGAGCCTAGCTGTGATGCCCCAGTGCTGCTACCTGGACAATGCTGCAAGACCTGCCCCAAAGGTAACCCCTACTAGCCTACTAACTCTCTCTCTATCTCTCTCTCTCTCTCCCTCTCTCTCTCTCTCTCTCTCTCTCTCTCTCCCTCTCTTTCTCCATCTTTACATACACTATATATATAAAAGTATGTGGACACCCCTTCTAGGTCAGTTAGTTGTATTATGTTGTTCTCTAGAGAGGCTGATTTGTGATCAGTAGCAGGTCTGGGCTAGGTTGTCTTGCCTACTCTCAACATTTTCATGAATGTGTGTGTCATGGTGGTGATTTGGGGAAAACGTGGGAGTGTGTTGTGGTTGTGTCTTTAGGAAAAGTATGAGTGTGTTTGTCTAAATGTTAAAAAGATTTGAGTGTGTTTGTCTAAGTGGTGAAAAATGGTATGTCTATCTGCACGTTTGTGTGTGTGTGTGTGTGTGTTTGTGTGTGTGTGTGTGTGTTTGTGTGTGTGTGTGTGTGTGTGCTTGTGTGTGTGGGTGTGTGTGTGTGTGTGTATTCTCTGGTGCACCTGAGGATACAGTATAGTGGAATGCAGGGAGGTGAGACTGACACTACACAAAATCCTTAGAGCATGCCCTATGGAGGGAGAGAGAGGACTGGGGAAATAAGGCCATGAAAGAGAGATGAAAGAGCCAGAAAGAGAGAAAGAAAGAGAGGATATGAGAGGGACAAAGAGAAGTAAAGGAAATAGTCAAGGAGTAAAGTGGATGGTTTTGAAGAAATACGTCTGGACACTTTGATGATGATGTGTGTGTGACTAATAGCCTGTCTCTGTCTCGTAGTGTGTGTGTGTGTTTTTCAGTGTGCTTTTCAGTGTGTCTGTACTTCAGTGTGTGTGAGTTGTCTGTCAGATTGTGTGTTAGTGTGTGAGGCGCTGAAATGTGCTCTTGACATCAGGACACATAGTGGTGTGGAAGAGCAGGTCATTGTTGGGATTGCATGTTGGAGTAGACACCTGGAGAGAAGAAGATGGAGGGATAAATGAGAGACGGAGAGAATTAGGAATGACTGAAAGAACACTTGTCTGAATTTTGGATCAGCATTTTAGAATTATTCCTCTCCTCTCTTTCACTCTGTAACTCTCACTCTTTCACTCTGTAACTCTCACTCTTTCACTCTGTAACTCTCACTCTTTCACTCTGTAACTCTCTCTTTCACTCTGTAACTCTCACTCTTTCACTCTGTAACTATCACTCTTTCACTCTTTCTCTTTCACTCTTTCTCTCTCACTCTTTCACTCTGTAACTCTCACTCTTTCACTCTGTAACTATCACTCTTTCACTCTGTAACTCTCACTCTTTCACTCTGTAACTCTCACTCTTTCACTCTGTAACTCTCACTCTTTCACTCTGTAGCTCTCACTCTTTCACTCTGTAACTATCACTCTTTCACTCTGTAACTCTCACTCTTTCACTCTGTAACTCTCACTCTTTCACTCTGTAACTATCACTCTTTCACTCTGTAACTCTCACTCTTTCACTCTTTCACTCTCACTCTTTCACTCTCACTCTTTCACTCTCTCACTCTTTCACTCTATAGCTCTCACTCTTTCACTCTGTAACTCTCCTCTCTTTCACTCTTTCACTCTCACTCTTTCACTCTCACTCTTTCCCTCTGTAACTCTCACTCTGTAACTCTCACTCTTTCACTCTGTAACGCTCCTCTCTTTCACTCTTTCACTCTCCTCTCTTTCACTCTGTAACTCTCACTCTATCACTCTGAAACTCTCACTCTTTCACTCTGTAAATCTCACTCTTTCACTCTCACTCTTTCACTCTGTAACTCTCACTCTTTCTAGCTGTTTCACTCATTCAACATTTTCTGTTATTCTCTTTACTTCATGTTAAAGTAATGCCAACCTGTAGGGGTTGTTTAAATATCCCCCCGCCTCACACATTGTGTCCCTGGGTGTTGTGCTTGTCCAGGCGATGTGGACAGGAAGCAAGTGGAGGCAATGTTTGATGGCTTCGAGTACTTCCAGGAGAAGGAGAAAGAGGATGACCTGCACAAGACCTACAATGACCGCTCATACCTCAGCTCTGAGGACATTTCCCCTGGGGAGAGCCGTACTGGTGAGCATGCACACTCACCCGCACGACCCAACTCATACAAACACCAATATTGTACATTCATGCATGGACTTACATCATTGACATTTAGCCATTTAGCAGAGAGAAGTGCCTTGCTCAACGGCACATCGACAGATTTGGTCACCTTGTCGGCTCAGGGATTCAAACCAGCAACCTTTTGGTTACTGGTCTATTGCTTTAGGCTACCTGCAATTGAAATACACACACACATATTATACATGCAGTACATGGATATACAGTACATTGATATACAGCACATGGATATACAGTACATAGATATACAGTACATGAATATACAGTACATTGATATACAGTACATTGATATACAGTACATTGATATACAGTACATGGATATACAGTACATGGATATACAGTACATAGATATACAGTACATGGATATACAGTACATTGATATACAGTACATAGATATACAGTACATGGATATACAGTACATTGATATACAGCACATGGATATACAGTACATGGAAATACAGTACATGGATATACAGTACATAGATATATAGTACATTGATATACAGTACATTTATATACAGCACATGGATATACAGTACATGGATATACAGTACATGGATATACAGTACATGGATATACAGTACATTGATATACAGCACATGGATATACAGTACATGGAAATACAGTACATGGATATACAGTACATAGATATATAGTACATTGATATACAGTACATTTATATACAGCACATGGATATACAGTACATGGATATACAGTACATGGATATACTGTTCCTAGGCAGTCATTGAAAATAAGAAATTGTTCTTAACTGACTTGCCTAGTTAAATAAAGTTAGAATAAAAAAATAACAAATATAAAGAACACATATACTCTCACTGCCCTCGTAACAAGAAAATCATTCCTCCATTCAGTCTTTCTGATTTACATCTTTACTTGACTGTGTGTGTGTGTGTGTCCAGACTTTGTAGCAGTGTTGACGGGAGTGACAGACTCCTGGTTACCCAGCTCCAGTGGTGTGGCCCGGGCACGCTTCTCTCTCACTAGAACCAGCCTGACCTTCTCCATCACCTACCAGAGGTAACACACACACACACACACACACACACACACACACACACACACACACACACACACACACACACACACACACACACACACACACACACACACACACACAGACAGACAGACAGACAGACAGACAGACAGACAGACAGACAGACAGACAGACAAAAAAATAAACGGTAAGCGTGTAATAATCATAAGTAATAACTAGTCTCTAAAATTGTATCTTTCCCTCTCTCCCTCTCTCCTGTCCTCACTCTCCCTCTCTCCTCTACTAGGATCGGGAGACCAAGCAGGGTTGTCTTCCTTGATTCTGATGGAAACACGGCGTTTGAGTACAAAACCCCTAAGGGAGACTCAGACATGGTAAGAGACTGGAACTCTCTCTGTTCCTAGGTAGACATTTCCGCTATTTATGTTTTTGTTGTGTGTCTGTGTGTGTGTGTGTGTGTGTGTGTGTCTGTGTGTGTGTGTGTGTGTGTGTGTGTGTGTGTGTGTGTGTGTGTGTGTGTGTGTGTGTGTGTGTGTGTGTGTGTGTGTGTGTGTGAGTGAATGTGAGAAAGACAGGGAGAGAAAGTGTTTCTCTGTGAATGTGTGTGAGTGTGGGTCTCAGCGTGCAAGTGTGTGTATTTGTGTGTAGAGAGAAAGATTAAGTAGCTCCACGATAAACACTCTCTCTCTGTGACTCTCCGGTCAAACTCTCACTGGCCTGACATAATTCACCCTGCAATAATAAACACACACGCACACACTCACAGCATTGTCAAAGCGTTGTCTTATCGTTCTCAGAACATTGCTTGGGTAATCAGGTCTTAATTACTGTAAATAATGCATGGGGCCGTTCTCACAAACAACTTTCACACAGAAAAAAACACTCATGATTGCGCTCACTTACACACTCACACACACATGCATGGCCAACTTACAAACATTTAGCTCAGTGCAATAGCCAGTCGATTTTATTGGGTCAAATGAAATGGTGTAACTGTTGGACTGAGAGGGACAAGGAACTACCACAGTCACCTAACTTTACACAGAGTAAACACAGGAACTGCCACAGTCACCTAACTTTACACAGAGTAAACACAGAACTGCCACAGTCACCTAACTTTACACAGAGTAAACACAGAACTGCCACAGTCACCTAACTTTACACAGAGTAAACACAGGAACTGCCACAGTCACCTAACTTTACACAGAGTAAACACTGGAACTGCCACAGTCACCTAACTTTACACAGAGTAAACACAGGAACTGCCACAGTCACCTAACTTTACACAGAGTAAACACTGGAACTGCCACAGTCACCTAACTTTACATAGAGAAAACACTGGAACTGCCACAGTCACCTAACTTTACACAGAGTAAACACTGGAACTGCCACAGTCACCTAACTTTATATCGAGAAAACACAGGAACTACCACAGTCACCTAACTTTACACAGAGTAAACACTGGAACTGCCACAGTCACCTAACTTTACACAGAGTAAACACAGGAACTACCACAGTCACCTAACTTTACACAGAGTAAACACTGGAACTGCCACAGTCACCTAACTTTACACAGAGTAAACACAGGAACTGCCACAATCACCTAACTTTCCAGACTAAACACAGGAACTCCCACAGTCACCTAACTTTACACAGAGTAAACACAGGAACTGCCACAATCACCTAACTTTCCAGACTAAACACAGGAACTCCCACAGTCACCTAACTTTACACAGAGTAAACACAGGAACTGCCACAATCACCTAACTTTCCAGACTAATCACAGGAACTCCCACAGTCACCTAACTTTACACAGAGTAAACACAGGAACTGCCACAATCACCTAACTTTCCAGACTAAACACAGGAACTCCCACAGTCACCTAACTTTACACAGAGTAAACACAGGAACTGCCACAATCACCTAACTTTCCAGACTAAACACAGGAACTCCCACAGTCACCTAACTTTACACAGAGTAAACACAGGAACTGCCACAATCACCTAACTTTCCAGACTAAACACAGGAACTCCCACAGTCACCTAACTTTACACAGAGCAAACACAGAGAAAGATATCGAGAAAGGAGGATACAGTTTACTTAAGAGGGGAGCAGTGTGTGTGCGTGTCTGTGTGTGTGTGACAGTGGCCTACATCAACTGTGTAACATTTCGCGCCTAAAGCCAAATTACATACGTGACATCATCACATTTTGTAACAACTTAATTCAGGACCCCTAAATATAGGCCTAGAAAAATGTACCCATTATTTTTTGAACCAATGCCCCTATCAAGTGTCAAGTGAAACCGCCCTGAGACGGCCGGGGGAGGGGTTGCTGGCACAGATCATCTCGGGGGAGGGGGGTTAGTGTGTGACATCACCCGTGTGAAGGAGACGGAGCACATTTATAATTATAAGAGGAGATTATCCTGGACTGTGAGTTATGAGGTGTGTGTCCGTCGACACATTTCTTCCCCCTCTAGGGCAAATGTTTTTATCCGGAGGGTTCGTTGTTTGTGGCCTGGGGCTGAGATAGAGTCCAGAGTCTCAACGGGCTGATCTTTTCCACAGATGGAACTGTCTGTGTGTGTGTGTGTGTGTGTGTGTTGAAGGGAAATAAAAAAGCAATTGCAGGCTGTTTTGAGTCAGTTGTAAACTGTAGCTATGGCAGAGCACCACACACACTCAAACCCCAGCCTTGGATAAGAACACCACACACACTCAAACCCCAGCCTTGGATAAGAACCCCACACACACTCAAACCCCAGCCTTGGATAAGAACCCCACACACACTCAAACCCCAGCCTTGGATAAGAACCCCACACACACTCAAACCCCAGCCATGGCTAAGAACATGTGACTGTGGTCACCTGTGTGTGTATATGTGTTTCAGATCTGTGGAGTGTGGAAGAATCTTCCCCAATCCCATGTGCGACAGCTACAGGCAGAACAACTTCGGGTTACTATGACAACAGCCACCGGTAGACGGGAGGTGATCGAAGGAAAGATCATCAAACACAGAGCACTGTTCGCAGGTGAGTGAATGTGTGTTTGTGTGTGTGTGTGTGTGTGTGTGTGTGTGTGTGTGTGGGGGGGTATTTGTGGGTGCATGAAAGTGTGTTTGTGTATCTGTATCTTAAATGTGGGTAGAAGTAGTCTCAATATTTCCATGAGGTAGGATTTATGTGAATATGTGTACAAGTAACTGCCAAAATAAACTAACCCACTTGAGTAAAGGAGGGATACAAAGTACAATACATTTGTGTACATTTCAACAAGGACAAACGTTCAGTAACCGACTGCAGTGAAAAGAAGGTGGTGTGTGTGTATATACATGTGTATATACATTATGTGTGTTTATAATGCGAGTGTGATATCTGTGTGACCCCGCAGAGACGTTCAGCTCCACTCTGACCTCAGAAGAGGAGCATTCTGGGATGGGAGGCATCGCCATGCTGACTCTGAGTGACACAGAGAATAACCTTCACTTTGTTCTCATACTGCAGGGACTGATACAACATAGAGAGAGAGGTGAGAGAGGGAGAGAGAAGGAGAGAGAAGGAGAGAGAGGGAGGAAGGACTGATACAACATAGTGAGAGAGGGAGAGAGAAGGAGAGAGAGGGAGGGAGGGAGGACTGATATAACATAGTGAGAGAGGGAGAGAGAAGGAGAGAGAAGGAGAGAGAGGGAGGGAGGACTGATACAACATAGACAGAGAAGTAAGAGAGGGAGGGAGAGGGGAGGGAGGACTGATACAACATAGAGAGAGAGAGAGAGAGAGAGAGGGGGACAGAGGAGATACAACATAGATAGGGAGGAAGAGAGGGAGGTGTAGGGGAGCAACTCATCACTTGAACTTTTTAGGGCGGCAGGTAGCCTAGTGGTTAGAGCATTAGGCCAGTAACCAAAAGGTTGCTGGATCAAATCCCTGAGCTGACAAGGTAAAAATCTGTCTTTCTGCTCCTGAACAAGGTAATTAACCCACTGTTCCCCAGTAGGCTGTCATTGTAAATAAGAATTTGTTCTTAACTGACTTGCCTTGTTAATTATATATATTTGTATCCTCCTTTCAGTTTAATGGTGCTTCTGCTATATTGCCTCTATCCTGTTCCTTTGCTGGGAGTAACTTAGGGGCTAAGAGAAGAGACTAGAGGTTGTTTTGGGACTTGTGACCAAGGAGTAATTTAGGGCCTAGAGAAGAGACTAGAGATTGTTTTGGGACTGGGGTCTAGGGAGTAATTTAGGGGCAATGAGACTAGAGGTTGTTTTGGGACTGGGGAGTAGGGAGTCATTTAGGGGCTAAAAGAAGAGACTAGAGGCTGTTTTGGGACTTGTGACCACGGAGTAATTTAGGGGCTACGAGACGAGACTAGAGGTTGTTTTGGGACTGGGGACTAGGGCGTAATTTAGGGGCTAAGAGATGAGATTTGAGGCTGTTTTGGGACTTGTGACCAAGGAGTAATTTAGGGGCTAAGAGAAGAGACTAGAGGCTGTTTTGGGACTGGGGTCTAGGGAGTAATTTACGGGCTACGAGACGAGACTAGAGGCTGTTTTGGAACTGTGGACTAGGGAGTAATTTAGGGGCTAAGAGAAGAGACTAGAGGGTGTTTTGGGACTGGGGACTAGGGCGTTATTTAGGGGCTAAGAGATGAGATTAGAGGCTGTTTTGGGACTGTGGACTAGGGAGTAATTTAGGAGCTAAGAGAAGAGACTAGAGGTTGTTTTGGGACTGGGGACTAGGGAGTAATCTAGGGGCTAAGAGAAGAGACTAGAGGTTGTTTTGGGACTGGGGACTAGGGAGTGCTGTGAGGCAGTGTGACGTGGTTCTAAGTTTGTTCTGTGCTCTCTCTCTCGGCCCTGTAGACTCCCCCCTGGTGCCCATCCAGGTACGACTGCAGTACCGCCAACACGTCCTGAGAGAGATCCATGCCAACGTCACCGCCTATGTATGTTATATAAACTACACACACACACACACACACACACACACACACACACACACACACACACACACACAGACACAGACACAGACACAGACACAGACACAGACAGACAGACAGACAGACAGACAGACAGACAGACAGACAGACAGACAGACAGACAGACAGACAGACAGATCTAGGATCAGCTTGTCCTCACCAAACACATTAGGGACAAGCCAAGCCAAGAAGCAAGAGGAAGGGGTGGAAAAACACATTAGGGACAAGCCAAGAGGCGGGAGGAAAGGGGGAAACACACAGTAGGGACAAGCCAAGAGGCAGGAGGAACGGGGGAAACACACAGTAGGGACAAGCCAAGAGGCGGGAGGAAAGGGGGAAACACACAGTAGGGACAAGCCAAGAGGCGGGAGGAAAGGGGGGAAACACACAGTAGGGACAAGCCAAGAGGCGGGAGGAAAGGGGGAAACACACAGTAGGGACAAGCCAAGAGGCGGGAGGAAAGGGGGAAACACACAGTAGGGACAAGCCAAGAGGCGGGAGGAAAGGGGGGAAACACACAGTAGGGACAAGCCAAGAGGCGGGAGGAACGTTTGGAAACACACAGTAGGGACAAGCCAAGAGGCGGGAGGAAAGGGGGAAACACACAGTAGGGACAAGCCAAGAGGCGGGAGGAAAGGGGGAAACACACAGTAGGGACAAGCCAAGAGGCAGGAGGAACGGTTGGAAACACACAGTAGGGACAAGCCAAGAGGCGGGAGGAACGTTTGGAAACACACAGTAGGGACAAGCCAAGAGGCGGGAGGAACGGTTGGAAACACACAGTAGGGACAAGCCAAGAGGCGGGAGGAACGGTTGGAAACACACAGTAGGGACAAGCCAAGAGGCGGGAGGAACGGTTGGAAACACACAGTAGGGACAAGCCAAGAGGCGCGAGGAAAGGGGGGAAACACACATTAGGGACAAGCCAAGAGGCGGGTGGAAAGGGGGAAACACACATTAGGGACAAGCCAAGAGGCGGGAGGAAAGGGGGAAACACACATTAGGGACAAGCCAAGAAGCAAGAGGAAAGGTTGGAAACACACAGTAGGGACAAGCCAAGAGGCGGGAGGAAAGGGGGAAACACACATTAGGGACAAGCCAAGAGGCGGGAGGAATGGTTGGAAACACACAGTAGGGACAAGCCAAGAGGCGGGAGGAACAGTTGGAAACACACAGTAGGGACAAGCCAAGAGGCGGGAGGAACGGTTGGAAACACACATTGGGGACAAGCCAAGAGGCGGGAGGAGGGGGGGAAACACACAGTAGGGACAAGCCAAGAGGCAGGAGGAAACACACATTAGGAACAAGCCAAGAGGCGGGAGGAAAGGGGGAAACACACATTAGGGACAAGCCAAGAGGCGGGAGGAAAGGGGGAAACACACAGTAGGGACAAGCCAAGAGGCGGGGGAAAGGGGGGGGAAACACACATTAGGAACAAGCCAAGAGGCGGGAGGAAAGGGGGAAACACACATTAGGGACAAGCCAAGAGGCGGGAGGAAACACACATTAGGAACAAGCCAAGAGGGGGGAGGAAAGGGGGGAAACAGATGACATCGTGACACACTGTCCCGCTGAGATGGATGTGGTTCCTTCCCCACATCCTACTGCTGTTGTCAGTACTGAAGATCACTGTTAAACCTCCATAGAGACATGGGATAGACAGAGAAAAAGAAAGAGAGAGAGTGGAGAGAGGTTGTAAGAGACATGTAGTGAGGAAGAGATGGAGGGATGAGAGACAGAAAGGAGAAAGTGCGAGAGGGTGAAAAGACATGCACACTCCTCACACATGTCAGTGGTTAGTTGTCTGTGGGATCAGAAAGGGGGAGGGAGGGGGAGGAAAAGAGGAAGGGATGGAGGGAGGAGGAGGGATGAAAGAGGAGTCTGTTTTTAATCTGGTGGGAATTATGTGAATCTGAGAGTTGATGTGCCCCTCTTTCTGTTTTACACACACACACACACACACACACACACACACAAAATATTTATTTATACATTCTACTGCCTTTCCTGCTCTTAATATATTACTGTCCTTTTAACTTTCCTTTCATTTCCAATCATGCTTTTTACTCTACACATTTCTCAATTACTCCTTCCTCTATCCTTTCTTTCCTTCCCTGTCTCCCTTCATCCCTCCGTCCCTCTCTCCCTTTATCCCTCCTTCCCTCCCTCCCTGTCTCCCTTCATCCCTCCTTCCCTCTCTCCCTTTATCCCTCCTTCCCTCCTTCCCTCTCTCCCTTCATCCCTCCATCCCTCTCTCCCTTCATCCCTCCATCCCTCCCTCCCTTCATCCCTCCCTCCCTCTCTCCCTTCATCCCTCCATCCCTCTCTCCCTTCATCCCTCCATCCCTCTCTCCCTTCATCCCTCCTTCCCTCTGTCCCTTTATCCCTCCATACCTCCTTCCCTCTCTCCCTTCATCCCTCCTTCCCTCTCTCCCTTTATCCCTCCATCCCTCTCCCTTTATCCCTCCATCCCTCTCTCCCTTCATCCCTCCATCCCTCTCTCCCTTCATCCCTCCATCCCTCTCTCCCATCATCCCTCCATCCCTCTCTCCCTTCATCCCTCCTTCCCTCTCTCCCTTTATCCCTCCATACCTCCTTCCCTCTCTCCCTTCATCCCTCCTTCCCTCTCTCCCTTCATCCCTCCATCCCTCTCTCCCTCTCTCCCTTCATCCCTCCATCCCTCTCTCCCTTCATCCCTCCTTCCCTCTCTCCCTTCATCCCTCCATCCCTCTCTCCCTTCATCCCTCCTTCCCTCTGTCCCTTTATCCCTCCATACCTCCTTCCCTCTCTCCCTTCATCCCTCCTTCCCTCTCTCCCTTTATCCCTCCATCCCTCTCCCTTTATCCCTCCATCCCTCTCTCCCTTCATCCCTCCATCCCTCTCTCCCTTCATCCCTCCATCCCTCTCTCCCATCATCCCTCCATCCCTCTCTCCCTTCATCCCTCCTTCCCTCTCTCCCTTTATCCCTCCATACCTCCTTCCCTCTCTCCCTTCATCCCTCCTTCCCTCTCTCCCTTCATCCCTCCATCCCTCTCTCCCTCTCTCCCTTCATCCCTCCATCCCTCTCTCCCTTCATCCCTCCTTCCCTCTCTCCCTTCATCCCTCCATCCCTCTCTCCCTCTCTCTCTTTTAGCTCAACCCTGTCCATCGATTTATAGTACACGGATATGTGTATTGAAATGGGGCCATAAAAGTCACGTTTATTCACCACGGTCATACATATGTCTATCCATCTCAAACTCTGTCTATCCATCTCAAACTCTGTCTATCCATCTCAAACTCTGTCTATCCATCTCAAACTCTGTCTATCCATCTCAAACTCTGTCTATCCATCTCAAACTCTGTCTATCTATCTCAAACTCTGTCTATCTATCTCAAACTCTGTCTATCTATCTCAAACTCTGTCTATCTATCTCAAACTCTGTCTATCTATCTCAAACTCTGTCTATCCATCTCAAACTCTGTCTATCTATTTCAAACTCTGTCTATCCATCTCAAACCCTGTCTATCCGTCTCAAACTCTATCTATCTCAAACGCTGTCTAGCCATCTCAAACTCTGTCTATCTGTCTCAAACTCTCTATCTATCTCAAACTCTGTCTATCTATCTCAAACTCTATCTATCCTATCTATCTCTATCTATCTCAAACTCTGTCTATCCATCTATCTCAAACTCTGTCATCTCAAACTCTGTCTATCCATCTCAAACCCTGTCTATCCGTCTCAAACTCTATCTATCTCAAACTCTGTCTATCTGTCTCAAACTCTGTCTATCTATCTCAAACTCTGTCTATCTGTCTCAAACTCTGTCTATCTATCTCAAACTCTGTCTATCTATCTCAAACTCTGTCTATCTATCTCAAACTCTGTCTATCTATCCCAAACTCTGTCTATCTATCCCAAACTCTGTCTATCTATCCCAAACTCTGTCTATCTATCCCAAACTCTGTCTATCTCAAACTGTCTATCAATCTCAAGCTCAGTCTATCTATCTCAAACTCTGTCTATCTATCTCAAACTCTGTCTATCTATCTCAAACTCTGTCTATCCGTCTCAAACTCTATCTATCTCAAACTCTGTCTATCTATCTCAAACGCTGTCTATCTATCTCAAACTCTGTCTATCCATCTCAAACTCTGTCTATCCATCTCAAACCCTGTCTATCTATCTCAAACTGTCTATCTATCTCAAACTCTGTCTATCTATCCCAAACTCTGTCTATCTGTCTCAAACTCTGTCTATCCATCTCAAACTCTGTCTATCTATCTCAAACTGTCTATCTATCTCAAACTCTGTCTATCTATCCCAAACTCTGTCTATCTGTCTCAAACTCTGTCTATCCATCTCAAACTCTGTCTATCTATCTCAAACTCTGTCTATCCGTCTCAAACTCTATCTATCTCAAACTCTGTCTATCTATCTCAAACTCTGTCTATCCATCTCAAACTCTGTCTATCTATCTCAAACTCTGTCTATCTATCTCAAACTCTGTCTATCTATCTCAAACTCTGTCTATCCATCTCAAACTCTGTCTATCTATCTCAAACTCTGTCTATCCGTCTCAAACTCTATCTATCTCAAACTCTGTCTATCTATCTCAAACTCTGTCTATCCATCTCAAACTCTGTCTATCTATCTCAAACTCTGTCTATCTATCTCAAACTCTGTCTATCTATCTCAAACTCTGTCTATCTATCTCAAACTCTGTCTATCTATCTCAAACTCTGTCTATCTATCTCAAACTCTGTCTATCTATCTCAAACTCTGTCTATCTATCTCAAACTCTGTCTATCTATCCCAAACTCTGTCTATCTATCCCAAACTCTGTCTATCTATCCCAAACTCTGTCTATCTATCCCAAACTCTGTCTATCTCAAACTGTCTATCAATCTCAAGCTCAGTCTATCTATCTCAAACTCTGTCTATCTATCTCAAACTCTGTCTATCTATCTCAAACTGTCTATCTATCTCAAACTGTCTATCTATCTCAAACTGTCTATCTATCTCAAACTGTCTATCTATCTCAAACTGTCTATCTATCTCAAACTGTCTATCTATCTCAAACTGTCTATCTATCTCAAACTCTGTCTATCCGTCTCAAACTGTCTATCTATCTCAAACTGTCTATCTATCCCAAACTCTGTCTATCCGTCTCAAACTGTCTATCTATCTCAAACTCTGTCTATCTATCTCAAACTCTGTCTATCTATCTCAAACTGTCTATCTATCTCAAACTCTGTCTATCTATCTCAAACTCTGTCTATCTATCTCAAACTCTGTCTATCCATCCCAAACTCTGTCTATCTGTCTCAAACTCTGTCTATCCATCTCAAACTCTGTCTATCTATCTCAAACTCTGTCTATCCATCTCAAACTCTGTCTATCTATCTCAAACTCTGTCTATCCGTCTCAAACTGTCTATCTATCTCAAACTCTGTCTATCTATCTCAAACTGTCTATCTATCTCAAACTCTGTCTATCCGTCTCAAACTGTCTATCTATCTCAAACTGTCTATCCATCTCAAACTCTGTCTATCCATCTCAAACTCTGTCTATCTATCTCAAACTCTGTCTATCCATCTCAAACTCTGTCTATCTCAAACTCTGTCTATCCATCTCAAACTCTGTCTATCCATCTCAAACTCTGTCTATCTATCTCAAACTCTGTCTATCTATCTCAAACTCTGTCTATCTATCCCAAACTCTGTCTATCTATCCCAAACTCTGTCTATCTATCCCAAACTCTGTCTATCTATCCCAAACTCTGTCTATCTCAAACTGTCTATCAATCTCAAGCTCAGTCTATCCATCTCAAGCTCTGTCTATCTATCTCAAACTCTGTCTATCTCAAACTGTCTATCCATCTCAAGCTCAGTCTATCCATCTCAAGCTCTGTCTATCTATCTCAAACTCTGGCGGTTGAAAGGATATGAAAATGGATGCAATGTGTGAGATATTAACCCCAATGCAAGCCATATTATCGGTGTGTGTTGAGTTTATGTGAGCCTGTGTGTGTGTATGTATGTGTGGTGGGGGGGGTTGTTGAGAGAGACAGAGAGAGTGTGTTGTAGTGACATAATTAGTGTGTTTCGGTGTCTGTATGTGTGTTTGTGAGTTTATCTATTATCTGTTTATCTATTATAACCTTTCTGTGTTTCTTTGTGATAAGTCTAGTAAGAGATTTGGGTTTGGTTGTTCTGACGTTGTATCACCATTTCTCCAACTCTCTACCTTTAGGACACAGACTTTGCTGAGGTGCTGACAGACCTGAACAGTCGGGAGCTCTTCTGGTTGTCAAGGGGCCAGCTGGTGATCACCGTGGAAACTGAGGTCCAGGACCCCCGACACATCTCCGGCTTCATCACTGGCAGGAAGTCATGTGACAGTAAGCTCCACCGCCCTTTATGTAGAACAATCAGACAATCAGTGAACAGTCAGCCACTCAGACAGGTGATGGGTTGAATCGATTTGTTTGGAAGTTACTCGAGTCACTCAACATCACACAAACAACCTTCATTCCTCTTTTTATGAGTTCTATCCATCATTCTGTCATCCGGTCACACCTGAACCGAGGCCAGTCAGAGACCTACTGTAGGAGGAATGTGTTTTGTTCTCCTTCTTTGCCTCCATGCTTGTTTTAGCGATTCTCTCCCTTCTAGAAATACTCCCTCCTTCCTTCCATCTCTTCATTCTTTCAAGTCTTATCACTGGAGTAAAACCATGTTTATAGCTCTGCGTTTTGACTTGGTGGTCCACCAAGATGGGGAGCGCTGGTGTGTGTCTTAGACAAAGTCTGAGACATTTCAGCACGCACATGTTCCATTCAAGCGACTCTAACACAAACATACTTATATACTTAGATCACACTCACACACACGTTGTCTTTTTCATACGCACACACACTTGGTGTACACACACGAACACACTAACACACACACACCCTGGGCGCTGCCAAGGTCACATTCTGCTGGACTTCACTCTCCATACTGGTGTTCCAGCTCCATGATTAACAGGTTGACGTTATGTGTGAAGAATTCAACCCAACACACTTGTTTCACTCTCTCCTTACATCTCTCTCTCTCTCTATCTATCTCTCTTTCTCTCTCTCTTTCTCTACATGCTTCTCAACATCTCTTATCTGTCTAGCTCTCTCTCTGCCTGTCTCTCCATCTTGTTCTGTTCTTTCTCTGTCTTGAACTGCTTCCTGCTGTATCACTCCCATTCTGCCTTTCTTTTATTTTCCTTCTCTATTTGTCTTTCCCTGTCTGTCTTCTAAACTCCTCCGTGTTCAACAAGGGTTACCTCATCCCAAGGTTATGGGTTAGCAGGTGGGGGTACACAATTTAAGTTACAATTCTCTCTTTTGAGATGACAAACACATACCCTCACCCTAAAGTTCTGTGTGAATGGGCTGTGCTGTATTCATTCCCCGTGATTGTCCTCACTTGGTGGAGGGATGACATGGTGTGTGTGTGTGTGTGTGTGTGTGTGTGTGTGTGTGCACACGTCTTTCTACAGCGGAGACGTGAGACAATGTGTTCTGGCCCTCTCTCGGCTCCCCCTGTCTGGCTCTCCAGACTAACATGGTGAATTATAACACGACAGAGAGCATTGCCTCATGTCGCATGCAAGAGCTGCCTCATCATCACATTCAGATTGTAGTCATCTGGGTGTGAAATGGAAAGGGAACAATGTTTTGAGGTCAGAGTCAGGGAGACCCTACTCACTCTCTCATCATCCTTCCTCATTTCACCTTCAATTTACTTATTGGAAACATGAAAAGGTCCAAGTGTGGCACTGCTTGTTCATCTGTTATGTAATAGCAAGGATTTAAGAAAATATTTACTAAAACATTTTCCCTCTCTCATTTTTCTCTTTCCCTCCTCTACTCCCTCTCTTTCTCTCTCCAGCCATCCAGAGTGTCATGTCCAGTGGTGATGCATTGACACCAGGGAAGACAGGCGGTGTGGGATCAGCATTCTTTCATCTCCATGACAACGGCACCCTGGACTACCAGGTATGGATCTGAACTGAATTGAATTGATTTGAACTTCAAATAACTGAATCTAATGGAATTGTACTGTCACTATTTACATAACTGAACCAAACCAAACCACACTGAACTGAACCACCAAACCAACCCATGTCCTGCTCCGTCCACAGGTCCAGCTAGTGGGGGCATCCAGTGAGGTGATGGGTTTGACCATCGAGCTAAAGCCTCGGCGGCGCAGTAAGCGCTCCGTGCTGTATGACCTAACTCCAGAGTTCGACAGGCCCAGCGGGCGGGCGGCTGGCAGCTGGAGTCGCGTAGAGGCTCGTCACATCCACATGCTGCTGCAGAATGAACTGTTCATCAACGTGGCTACCGCACACAGCCAGGAGGGGGAGCTACGCGGACAGATCAAAGGCCTGCTCTACAGCGGCCTGGAGGCACCCAGACACGGTGAGACACTGACCTCAGACCAGAGCACTAGGGCTGAATCCTAAAGCACCCCCTTCCCCTCGCCCCTCCAGTTGTGGATTCACACGCGCCTCCACCATATGCACAAAGCTGACGGAGTCAATATGATGGAAGGTGTAGGTACTAATTAGCCCTCCGAAAGCCAGCTATGCTGACACCGCACTATTTTTGAGTTTGCGGAATTTCACACAACTGAATGGATAGACGCGCATAAATATTAGCCACCTGTCTTAAATTGGGAGGTATTTCATACGTTACATGTGTCAAGCCTCGAAATCAATGTTTAACAGTTACTGGGGTTTATATCTTGTAAAACGAAAGGAACATTTGTATCATTTGAATTTCATGCTGTTTTGTTATTTAAATGTATTACATGAATCGCATCATTCAAGTCATATGTGTCCCAAAATGGATGGTTTTATTGATCCCCTCGCCAGTCTGAAAGTCACCCTCAGTAACACGGGACAACGGAGGGCCCTCTGAGTTTCCTCAGTAACACGGGACAACTGAGGGCCCTCTGAGTTTCTTCAGTAACACGGGACAACAGAGGGCACTCTGAGTTTCCTCAGTAACACGGGACAACGGAGGGCCCTCTGAGTTTCCTCAGTAACACGGGACAACGGAGGACCCTCTGAGTTTCCTCAGTAACACGGGACAACGGAGGGCCCTCTGAGTTTCCTCAGTAACACGGGACAACGGAGGGCCCTCTGAGTTTCCTCAGTAACACGGGACAACAGAGGGCACTCTGAGTTTCCTCAGTAACACGTGACAACGGAGGGCCCTCTGAGAACGATGGTAAGGGTGAGGGACTGGTTTGGGTTTCACTGTAGCATAACTCAAATACGCTTAGGTTGAGTAAATGCAAAGGTCAGGGGTGGCAAACTCCAGTCCTCTGGAGTAGAGTCACAGTGTCCACAGAATCTTCTTTATAAAGTATCTGAAGACAACTCCAGTCCTCTAGAGTAGAGTCACAGTGTCCACAGATTCTTTATAAAGTATCTGAAGGCAACTCCAGTCCTCTAGAGTAGAGTCACAGTGTCCACAGATTCTTCTTTATAAAGTATCTGAAGACAACACAGTCCTCTAGTCACAGTGTCCACAGAATCTTCTTCATAAAGTAGTCAACAGTAGTCACAGTGTCCACAGAATCTTCTTTATAAAGTATCTGAAGACAACTCCAGTCCTCTAAAGTCACAGTGTCCACATTATCTTCTTTATAAAGTATCTGAAGACAACTCCAGTCCTCTAAAGTCACAGTGTCCACATTATCTTCTTTATAAAGAGTCAACAGTGTCACCACAGAATCTTCTTTATAAAGTATCTGAAAGACAACTCCAGTCCTCTAGAGTAGAGTCACAGTGTCCACAGAATCTTCTTTATAAAGTCTCTGATAGACAACTCCAGTCCTCTAGAGTAGTCACAGTGTCCACAGAATCTTCTTTATAAAGTATCTGATAGACAACTCCAGTCCTCTAGAGTAGAGTCACAGTGTCCACAGAATCTTCTTTATAAAGTATCTGATAGACAACTCCAGTCCTCTAGAGTAGAGTCACAGTGTCCACAGATCTTCTTTATAAAGTATCTGAAAGACAACTCCAGTCCTCTAGTCACAGTGTCCACAGAATCTTCTTTATAAAGTATCTGAAGACAACTCCAGTCCTCTAGAGTAGAGTCACAGTCAGAATCTTCTTTATAAACAGTGTCCTCAGAATCTTCTTTATAAAGTATCTGAAGACAACTCCAGTCCTCTAGAGTCACAGTGTCCACAGAATCTTCTTTATAAAGTATCTGAAAGACAACTCCAGTCCTCTAAAGTCACAGTGTCCACAGAATCTTCTTTATAAAGTATCAGACAACTCCAGTCCTCTAAAGTCACAGTGTCCACAATCTTCTTTATAAAGTATCTGAAAGACAACTCCAGTCCTCTAAAGTCACAGTGTCCACATTATCTTCTTTATAAAGTATCTGATAGACAACTCCAGTCCTCTAGAGTCACAGTGTCCACAGAATCTTCTTTATAAAGTACCTGAAAGACAACTCCAGTCCTCTAGTCACAGTGTCCACAGAATCTTCTTTATAAAGTATCTGAAAGACAACTCCAGTCCTCTAGAGTCATAGTGTCCACAGAATCTTCTTTATAAAGTCTCTGAAAGACAACTCCAGTCCTCTAGAGTAGAGTCACAGTGAGAACAGAATCTTCTTCATAAAGTATCTGATAGACAACTCCAGTCCTCTAGAGTCACAGTGTCCACAGATTCTTCTTTATAAAGTATCTGATAGACAACTCCAGTCTTCTAGAGTAGAGTCACAGTGTCCACAGAATCTTCTTTATAAAGTATCTGAAAGACAACTCCAGTCCTCTAGTCACAGTGTCCACAGAATCTTCTTCATAAAGTATCTGATAGACAACTCCAGTCCTCTAGTCACAGTGTCCACAGAATCTTCTTTATAAAGTATCTGATAGACAACTCCAGTCCTCTAAAGTCACAGTGTCCACATTATCTTCTTTATAAAGTATCTGATAGACAACTCCAGTCCTCTAGAGTAGAGTCACAGTGTCCACAGAATCTTCTTTATAAAGTATCTGAAAGACAACTCCAGTTCTCTAAAGTCACAGTGTCCACAGAATCTTCTTTATAAAGTATCTGAAAGACAACTCCAGTCCTCTAAAGTCACAGTGTCCACAGAATCTTCTTTATAAAGTATCTGAAAGACAACTCCAGTCCTCTAGTCACAGTGTCCACAGAATCTTCTTCATAAAGTATCTGATAGACAACTCCAGTCCTCTAAAGTCACAGTGTCCACAGATCTTCTTTATAAAGTATCTGAAAGACAACTCCAGTCCTCTAGTCACAGTGTCCACAGAATCTTCTTTATAAATTATCTGAAGACAACTCCAGTCCTCTAGAGTAGAGTCACAGTGTCCACAGAATCTTCTTTATAAAGTATCTGAAAGACAACTCCAGTCCTCTAGTCACAGTGTCCACAGAATCTTCTTTATAAAGTATCTGATAGACAACTCCAGTCCTCTAGTCACAGTGTCCACAGAATCTTCTTTATGTATCTGAAAGACAACTCCAGTTCTCTAAAATCACAATGTCCACAGAATCTTCTTTATAAAGTATCTGATAGACAACTCCAGTCCTCTAAAGTCACAGTGTCCACATTATATTCTCTGAAAGACAACTCCAGTCCTCTAAAGTCACAATGTCCACAGAATCTTCTTTATAAAGTATCTGATAGACAACTCCAGTCCTCTAAAGTCACAGTGTCCACATTATCTTCTTTATAAAGTATCTGATAGACAACTCCAGTCCTCTAAAGTCACAGTGTCCACATTATCTTCTTTATAAAGTATCTGATAGACAACTCCAGTCCTCTAAAGTCACAGTGTCCACATTATCTTCTTTATAAAGTATCTGAAAGACAACTCCAGTCCTCTAGTCACAGTGTCCACAGAATCTTCTTTATAAAGTACCTGAAAGACAACTCCAGTCCTCTAGAGTCATAGTGTCCACAGAATCTTCTTTATAAAGTACCTGAAAGACAACTCCAGTCCTCTAGTCACAGTGTCCACAGAATCTTCTTTATAAAGTATCTGAAAGACAACTCCAGTCCTCTAGAGTCATAGTGTCCACAGAATCTTCTTTATAAAGTCTCTGAAAGACAACTCCAGTCCTCTAGAGTAGAGTCACAGTGTCCACAGAATCTTCTTTATAAAGTACTTGAAAGACAACTCCAGTCCTCTAGAGCCATAGTGTCCACAGAATCTTCTTTATAAAGTCTCTGAAAGACAACTCCAGTCCTCTAGTCACAGTGTCCACAGAATCTTCTTTATAAATTATCTGAAGACAACTCCAGTCCTCTAGAGTAGAGTCACAGTGTCCACAGAATCTTCTTTATAAAGTATCTGAAAGACAACTCCAGTCCTCTAGTCACAGTGTCCACAGAATCTTCTTCATAAAGTATCTGATAGACAACTCCAGTCCTCTAAAGTCACAGTGTCATCTTCTTTATAAAGTATCTGAAAGACAACTCCAGTTCTCTAAAATCACAATGTCCACAGAATCTTCTTTATAAAGTATCTGATAGACAACTCCAGTCCTCTAAAGTCACAGTGTCCACATTATATTCTTTATAAAGTATCTGAAAGACAACTCCAGTCCTCTAAAGTCATAGTGTCCACATTATCTTCTTTATAAAGTATCTGATAGACAACTCCAGTCCTCTAAAGTCACAGTGTCCACATTATCTTCTTTATAAAGTATCTGATAGACAACTCCAGTCCTCTAAAGTCACAGTGTCCACAGTATCTTCTTTATAAAGTATCTGATAGACAACTCCAGTCCTCTAAAGTCACAGTGTCCACATTATCTTCTTTATAAAGTATCTGAAAGACAACTCCAGTCCTCTAAAGTCACAGTGTCCACAGAATCTTCTTTATAAAGTATCTGAAAGACAACTCCAGTCCTCTAAAGTCACAGTGTCCACAGAATCTTCTTTATAAAGTATCTGATAGACAACTCCAGTCCTCTAAAGTCACAGTGTCCACATTATCTTCTTTATAAAGTATCTGAAAGACAACTCCAGTCCTCTAAAGTCACAGTCCTCTATCTGATAGACAACTCCAGTCCTCTAAAGTCACAGTGTCCACATTATCGTCTTTATAAAGTATCTGATAGACAACTCCAGTCCTCTAGAGTAGAGTCACAGTGTCCACAGAATCTTCTTAATAAAGTCTCTGAAAGACAACTCCAGTCCTCTAGAGTAGAGTCACAGTGTCCACAGAATCTTCTTTATAAAGTATCTGATAGACAACTCCAGTCCTCTAGAGTAGTCACAGTGTCCACAGAATCTTCTTTATAAAGTATCTGATAGACAACTCCAGTCCTCTAGAGTAGAGTCACAGTGTCTACAGAATCTTCTTTATAAAGTATCTGAAAGACAACTCCAGAGTCACAGTGTCCCAGAATCTTCTTCTATCTGATAGACAACTCCAGTCCTCTAGTCACAGTGTCCACAGAATCTTCTTTATAAAGTATCTGAAAGACAACTCCAGTCCTCTAAAGTCACAGTGTCCACAGAATCTTCTTTATAAAGTATCTGAAAGACAACTCCAGTCCTCTAAAGTCACAGTGTCCACATTATCTTCTTTATAAAGTATCTGATAGACAACTCCAGTCCTCTAAAGTCACAGTGTCCACATTATCTTCTTTATAAAGTATCTGATAGACAACTCCAGTCCTCTAAAGTCACAGTGTCCACATTATCTTCTTTATAAAGTATCTGATAGACAACTCCAGTCCTCTAGAGTAGAGTCACAGTGTCCACAGAATCTTCTTTATAAAGTATCTGATAGACAACTCCAGTCCTCTAGAGTAGAGTCACAGTGTCCACAGAATCTTCTTTATAAAGTATCTGATAGACAACTCCAGTCCTCTAGAGTAGAGTCACAGTGTCCACAGAATCTTCTTCATAAAGTATTATAAAGTCCTCTAGAGTCACAGTGTCCACAGAATCTTCTTTATAAATTATCTGAAGACAACTCCAGTCCTCTAGAGTAGAGTCACAGTGTCCACAGAATCTTCTTTATAAAGTATCTGAAAGACAACTCCAGTCCTCTAGTCACAGTGTCCACAGAATCTTCTTCATAAAGTATCTGATAGACAACTCCAGTCCTCTAGTCACAGTGTCCACAGAATCTTCTTTATAAAGTATCTGATAGACAACTCCAGTCCTCTAGAGTCACAGTGTCCACAGAATCTTCTTTATAAAGTATCTGATAGACAACTCCAGTCCTCTAGAGTAGAGTCACAGTGTCCACAGAATCTTCTTTATAAAGTATCTGATAGACAACTCCAGTCCTCTAGAGTAGAGTCACAGTGTCCACAGAATCTTCTTCATAAAGTATCTGATAGACAACTCCAGTCCTCTAGAGTCACAGTGTCCACAGAATCTTCTTTATAAAGTATCTGAAAGACAACTCCAGTCCTCTAGAGTAGAGTCACAGTGTCCACAGAATCTTCTTTATAAAGTATCTGAAGACAACTCCAGTCCTCTAGAGTAGAGTCACAGTGTCCACAGAATCTTCTTTATAAAGTATCTGAAAGACAACTCCAGTCCTCTAGTCACAGTGTCCACAGAATCTTCTTTATAAATTATCTGAAGACAACTCCAGTCCTCTAGAGTAGAGTCACAGTGTCCACAGAATCTTCTTTATAAAGTATCTGAAAGACAACTCCAGTCCTCTAGTCACAGTGTCCACAGAATCTTCTTCATAAAGTATCTGATAGACAACTCCAGTCCTCTAGTCACAGTGTCCACAGAATCTTCTTTATAAAGTATCTGAAAGACAACTCCAGTTCTCTAAAATCACAGTGTCCACATTATATTCTTTATAAAGTATCTGAAAGACAACTCCAGTCCTCTAAAGTCACAGTGTCCACATTATCTTCTTTATAAAGTATCTGATAGACAACTCCAGTCCTCTAAAGTCACAGTGTCCACATTATCTTCTTTATAAAGTAGTAGACAACAGTCCTCTAAAGTCACAGTGTCCACATTATCTTCTTTATAAAGTATCTGATAGACAACTCCAGTCCTCTAAAGTCATAGTGTCCACATTATCTTCTTTATAAAGTATCTGATAGACAACTCCAGTCCTCTAAAGTCACAGTGTCCACATTATCTTCTTTATAAAGTATCTGAAAGACAACTCCAGTCCTCTAGTCACAGTGTCCACAGAATCTTCTTTATAAAGTATCTGAAAGACAACTCCAGTCCTCTAAAGTCACAGTGTCCACAGAATCTTCTTTATAAAGTATCTGATAGACAACTCCAGTCCTCTAAAGTCACAGTGTCCACATTATCTTCTTTATAAAGTATCTGAAAGACAACTCCAGTCCTCTAGAGTCACAGTGTCCACAGAATCTTCTTTATAAAGTATCTGAAAGACAACTCCAGTCCTCTAGAGTAGAGTCACAGTGTCCACAGAATCTTCTTTATAAAGTATCTGAAGACAACTCCAGTCCTCTAGAGTAGAGTCACAGTGTCCACAGATTCTTCTTTATAAAGTATCTGAAAGACAACTCCAGTCCTCTAGTCACAGTGTCCACAGAATCTTCTTTATAAATTATCTGAAGACAACTCCAGTCCTCTAGAGTAGAGTCACAGTGTCCACAGAATCTTCTTTATAAAGTATCTGATAGACAACTCCAGTCCTCTAAAGTCACAGTGTCCACAGAATCTTCTTTATAAAGTATCTGATAGACAACTCCAGTCCTCTAGAGTAGAGTCACAGTGTCCACAGAATCTTCTTTATAAAGTATCTGAAAGACAACTCCAGTTCTCTAAAATCACAATGTCCACAGAATCTTCTTTATAAAGTATCTGATAGACAACTCCAGTCCTCTAAAGTCACAGTGTCCACATTATATTCTTTATAAAGTATCTGAAAGACAACTCCAGTCCTCTAAAGTCATAGTGTCCACAGAATCTTCTTTATAAAGTATCTGATAGACAACTCCAGTCCTCTAAAGTCACAGTGTCCACATTATCTTCTTTATAAAGTATCTGATAGACAACTCCAGTCCTCTAAAGTCATAGTGTCCACATTATCTTCTTTATAAAGTATCTGATAGACAACTCCAGTCCTCTAAAGTCACAGTGTCCACATTATCTTCTTTATAAAGTATCTGAAAGACAACTCCAGTCCTCTAGTCACAGTGTCCACAGAATCTTCTTTATAAAGTATCTGAAAGACAACTCCAGTCCTCTAAAGTCACAGTGTCCACAGAATCTTCTTTATAAAGTATCTGATAGACAACTCCAGTCCTCTAAAGTCACAGTGTCCACATTATCTTCTTTATAAAGTATCTGAAAGACAACTCCAGTCCTCTAAAGTCACAGTGTCCACATTATCTTCTTTATAAAGTATCTGATAGACAACTCCAGTCCTCTAAAGTCACAGTGTCCACATTATCGTCTTTATAAAGTATCTGATAGACAACTCCAGTCCTCTAGAGTAGAGTCACAGTGTCCACAGAATCTTCTTAATAAAGTCTCTGAATCTTCTTTATAAAAAGACAACTCCAGTCCTCTAGAGTAGAGTCACAGTGTCCACAGAATCTTCTTTATAAAGTATCTGATAGACAACTCCAGTCCTCTAGAGTAGAGTCACAGTGTCCACAGAATCTTCTTTATAAAGTATCTGAAAGACAACTCCAGTCCTCTAGAGTAGAGTCACAGTGTCCACAGAATCTTCTTCATAAAGTATCTGATAGACAACTCCAGTCCTCTAGTCACAGTGTCCACAGAATCTTCTTTATAAAGTATCTGAAAGACAACTCCAGTCCTCTAAAGTCACAGTGTCCACAGAATCTTCTTTATAAAGTATCTGATAGACAACTCCAGTCCTCTAAAGTCACAGTGTCCACATTATCTTCTTTATAAAGTATCTGAAAGACAACTCCAGTCCTCTAAAGTCACAGTGTCCACAGAATCTTCTTTATAAAGTATCTGATAGACAACTCCAGTCCTCTAAAGTCACAGTGTCCACAGAATCTTCTTTATAAAGTATCTGATAGACAACTCCAGTCCTCTAGTCACAGTGTCCACAGAATCTTCTTCATAAAGTATCTGATAGACAACTCCAGTCCTCTAGAGTAGAGTCACAGTGTCCACAGAATCTTCTTTATAAAGTATCTGAAAGACAACTCCAGTCCTCTAGAGTAGAGTCACAGTGTCCACAGAATCTTCTTTATAAAGTATCTGATAGACAACTCCAGTCCTCTAGAGTCACAGTGTCCACAGAATCTTCTTTATAAATTATCTGAAGACAACTCCAGTCCTCTAGAGTAGAGTCACAGTGTCCACAGAATCTTCTTTATAAAGTATCTGAAAGACAACTCCAGTCCTCTAGTCACAGTGTCCACAGAATCTTCTTCATAAAGTATCTGATAGACAACTCCAGTCCTCTAGTCACAGTGTCCACAGAATCTTCTTTATAAAGTATCTGATAGACAACTCCAGTCCTCTAAAGTCACAGTGTCCACATTATCTGCTTTATAAAGTCTCTGATAGACAACTCCAGTCCTCTAGAGTAGAGTCACAGTGTCCACAGAATCTTCTTTATAAAGTATCTGATAGACAACTCCAGTCCTCTAGAGTAGAGTCACAGTGTCCACAGAATCTTCTTCATAAAGTATCTGATAGACAACTCCAGTCCTCTAGAGTCACAGTGTCCACAGAATCTTCTTTATAAAGTATCTGAAAGACAACTCCAGTCCTCTAGAGTAGAGTCACAGTGTCCACAGAATCTTCTTTATAAAGTATCTGAAGACAACTCCAGTCCTCTAGAGTAGAGTCACAGTGTCCACAGATTCTTCTTTATAAAGTATCTGAAAGACAACTCCAGTCCTCTAGTCACAGTGTCCACAGAATCTTCTTTATAAATTATCTGAAGACAACTCCAGTCCTCTAGAGTAGAGTCACAGTGTCCACAGAATCTTCTTTATAAAGTATCTGAAAGACAACTCCAGTCCTCTAGTCACAGTGTCCACAGAATCTTCTTCATAAAGTATCTGATAGACAACTCCAGTCCTCTAGTCACAGTGTCCACAGAATCTTCTTTATAAAGTATCTGAAAGACAACTCCAGTTCTCTAAAATCACAATGTCCACAGAATCTTCTTTATAAAGTATCTGATAGACAACTCCAGTCCTCTAAAGTCACAGTGTCCACATTATATTCTTTATAAAGTATCTGAAAGACAACTCCAGTCCTCTAAAGTCATAGTGTCCACATTATCTTCTTTATAAAGTATCTGATAGACAACTCCAGTCCTCTAAAGTCACAGTGTCCACATTATCTTCTTTATAAAGTATCTGATAGACAACTCCAGTCCTCTAAAGTCATAGTGTCCACATTATCTTCTTTATAAAGTATCTGATAGACAACTCCAGTCCTCTAAAGTCACAGTGTCCACATTATCTTCTTTATAAAGTATCTGAAAGACAACTCCAGTCCTCTAGTCACAGTGTCCACAGAATCTTCTTTATAAAGTATCTGAAAGACAACTCCAGTCCTCTAAAGTCACAGTGTCCACAGAATCTTCTTTATAAAGTATCTGATAGACAACTCCAGTCCTCTAAAGTCACAGTGTCCACATTATCTTCTTTATAAAGTATCTGAAAGACAACTCCAGTCCTCTAGAGTCACAGTGTCCACAGAATCTTCTTTATAAAGTATCTGAAAGACAACTCCAGTCCTCTAGAGTAGAGTCACAGTGTCCACAGAATCTTCTTTATAAAGTATCTGAAGACAACTCCAGTCCTCTAGAGTAGAGTCACAGTGTCCACAGATTCTTCTTTATAAAGTATCTGAAAGACAACTCCAGTCCTCTAGTCACAGTGTCCACAGAATCTTCTTTATAAATTATCTGAAGACAACTCCAGTCCTCTAGAGTAGAGTCACAGTGTCCACAGAATCTTCTTTATAAAGTATCTGAAAGACAACTCCAGAAGTCACAGTGTCCACAGAATCTTCTTCATAAAGTATCTGATAGACAACTCCAGTCCTCTAAAGTCACAGTGTCCACAGAATCTTCTTTATAAAGTATCTGAAAGACAACTCCAGTTCTCTAAAATCACAATGTCCACAGAATCTTCTTTATAAAGTATCTGATAGACAACTCCAGTCCTCTAAAGTCACAGTGTCCACATTATATTCTTTATAAAGTATCTGAAAGACAACTCCAGTCCTCTAAAGTCAGTGTCCACATTATCTTCTTTATAAAGTATCTGATAGACAACTCCAGTCCTCTAAAGTCACAGTGTCCACATTATCTTCTTTATAAAGTATCTGATAGACAACTCCAGTCCTCTAAAGTCATAGTGTCCACATTATCTTCTTTATAAAGTATCTGATAGACAACTCCAGTCCTCTAAAGTCACAGTGTCCACATTATCTTCTTTATAAAGTATCTGAAAGACAACTCCAGTCCTCTAGTCACAGTGTCCACAGAATCTTCTTTATAAAGTATCTGAAAGACAACTCCAGTCCTCTAAAGTCACAGTGTCCACAGAATCTTCTTTATAAAGTATCTGATAGACAACTCCAGTCCTCTAAAGTCACAGTGTCCACATTATCTTCTTTATAAAGTATCTGAAAGACAACTCCAGTCCTCTAAAGTCACAGTGTCCACATTATCTTCTTTATAAAGTATCTGATAGACAACTCCAGTCCTCTAAAGTCACAGTGTCCACATTATCGTCTTTATAAAGTATCTGATAGACAACTCCAGTCCTCTAGAGTAGAGTCACAGTGTCCACAGAATCTTCTTAATAAAGTCTCTGAAAGACAACTCCAGTCCTCTAGAGTAGAGTCACAGTGTCCACAGAATCTTCTTTATAAAGTCTCTGATAGACAACTCCAGTCCTCTAGAGTAGTCACAGTGTCCACAGAATCTTCTTTATAAAGTATCTGATAGACAACTCCAGTCCTCTAGAGTAGAGTCACAGTGTCCACAGAATCTTCTTCATAAAGTATCTGATAGACAACTCCAGTCCTCTAGAGTAGAGTCACAGTGTCCACAGAATCTTCTTCATAAAGTATCTGATAGACAACTCCAGTCCTCTAGAGTCACAGTGTCCACAGAATCTTCTTTATAAATTATCTGAAGACAACTCCAGTCCTCTAGAGTAGAGTCACAGTGTCCACAGAATCTTCTTTATAAAGTATCTGAAAGACAACTCCAGTCCTCTAGTCACAGTGTCCACAGAATCTTCTTCATAAAGTATCTGATAGACAACTCCAGTCCTCTAGTCACAGTGTCCAGAATCTTCTTTATAAAGTATCTGATAGACAACTCCAGTCCTCTAGTCACAGTCACTTTATAAAGTGTCCACATAGAGTCACATCTTCTTTATAAAGTATCTGATAGACAACTCCAGTCCTCTAAAGTCACAGTGTCCACATTCTTCTTTATAAAGTATCTGAAAGACAACTCCAGTTTAGTCACAGTGTCCACAGTATCTTCTTATCTGAAGACAACTCCAGTCCTCTAGAGTAGAGTCACAGTGTCCACAGAATCTTCTTTATAAAGTATCTGAAAGACAACTCCAGTCCTCTAGTCACAGTGTCCACAGAATCTTCTTCATAAAGTATCTGATAGACAACTCCAGTCCTCTAGTCACAGTGTCCACAGAATCTTCTTTATAAAGTATCTGAAAGACAACTCCAGTCCTCTAAGTCACAGTGTCCACAGAATCTTCTTTATAAAGTATCTGATAGACAACTCCAGTCCTCTAAAGTCACAGTGTCCACATTATCTTCTTTATAAAGTATCTGAAAGACAACTCCAGTCCTCTAAAGTCACAGTGTCCACATTATCTTCTTATAAAGTATCTGATAGACAACTCCAGTCCTCTAAAGTCACAGTGTCCACAGAATCTTCTTTATAAAGTATCTGAAAGACAACTCCAGTCCTCTAAAGTCACAGTGTCCACAGAATCTTCTTTATAAAGTATCTGAAAGACAACTCCAGTCCTCTAGAGTAGAGTCACAGTGTCCACAGAAGTCTCTATAAAGTATCAGACAACTCCAGTCCTCTAGAGTAGAGTCACAGTGTCCACAGAATCTTCTTTATAAAGTATCTGATAGACAACTCCAGTCCTCTAGAGTAGTCACAGTGTCCACAGAATCTTCTTTATAAAGTATCTGATAGACAACTCCAGTCCTCTAGAGTAGAGTCACAGTGTCCACAGAATCTTCTTTATAAAGTATCTGATAGACAACTCCAGTCCTCTAGAAGAGTCACAGTGTCCACAGAATCTTCTTTATAAAGTATCTGAAAGACAACTCCAGTCCTCTAGTCACAGTGTCCCAGAATCTTCTTTATAAATTATCTGAAGACAACTCCAGTCCTCTAGAGTAGAGTCACAGTGTCCACAGAATCTTCTTTATAAAGTATCTGAAAGACAACTCCAGAGTCACAGTGTCCCAGAATCCTTCATAAAGTATCTGATAGACAACTCCAGTCCTCTAGTCACAGTGTCCACAGAATCTTCTTTATAAAGTATCTGATAGACAACTCCAGTCCTCTAAAGTCACAGTGTCCACATTATCTTCTTTATAAAGTATCTGATAGACAACTCCAGTCCTCTAGAGTAGAGTCACAGTGTCCACAGAATCTTCTTTATAAAGTATCTGATAGACAACTCCAGTCCTCTAGAGTAGAGTCACAGTGTCCACAGAATCTTCTTCATAAAGTATCTGATAGACAACTCCAGTCCTCTAGAGTCACAGTATCCACAGAATCTTCTTTATAAAGTATCTGAAGACAACTCCAGTCCTCTAGAGTAGAGTCACAGTGTCCACAGATTCTTCTTTATAAAGTATCTGAAAGACAACTCCAGTCCTCTAGTCACAGTGTCCACAGAATCTTCTTTATAAATTATCTGAAGACAACTCCAGTCCTCTAGAGTAGAGTCACAGTGTCCACAGAATCTTCTTTATAAAGTATCTGATAGACAACTCCAGTCCTCTAGTCACAGTGTCCACAGAATCTTCTTCATAAAGTATCTGATAGACAACTCCAGTCCTCTAAGTGTCCACAGAATCTTCTTTATAAAGTATCTGAAAGACAACTCCAGTTCTCTAAAATCACAGTGTCCACAGAATCTTCTTTATAAAGTATCTGAAAGACAACTCCAGTTCTCTAAAATCACAGTGTCCACATTATATTCTTTATAAAGTATCTGAAAGACAACTCCAGTCCTCTAAAGTCACAGTGTCCACATTATCTTCTTTATAAAGTATCTGATAGACAACTCCAGTCCTCTAAAGTCACAGTGTCCACATTATCTTCTTTATAAAGTATCTGATAGACAACTCCAGTCCTCTAAAGTCACAGTGTCCACATTATCTTCTTTATAAAGTATCTGATAGACAACTCCAGTCCTCTAAAGTCACAGTGTCCACATTATCTTCTTTATAAAGTATCTGAAAGACAACTCCAGTCCTCTAGTCACAGTGTCCACAGAATCTTCTTTATAAAGTATCTGAAAGACAACTCCAGTCCTCTAAAGTCACAGTGTCCACAGAATCTTCTTTATAAAGTATCTGATAGACAACTCCAGTCCTCTAAAGTCACAGTGTCCACATTATCTTCTTTATAAAGTATCTGAAAGACAACTCCAGTCCTCTAAAGTCACAGTGTCCACATTATCTTCTTTATAAAGTATCTGATAGACAACTCCAGTCCTCTAAAGTCACAGTGTCCACATTATCTTCTTTATAAAGTATCTGATAGACAACTCCAGTCCTCTAGAGTAGAGTCACAGTGTCCACAGAATCTTCTTTATAAAGTCTCTGAAAGACAACTCCAGTCCTCTAGAGTAGAGTCACAGTGTCCACAGAATCTTCTTTATAAAGTCTCTGAAAGACAACTCCAGTCCTCTAGAGTAGAGTCACAGTGTCCACAGAATCTTCTTTATAAAGTATCTGATAGACAACTCCAGTCCTCTAGAGGAGAGTCACAGTGTCCACAGAATCTTCTTTATAAAGTATCTGATAGACAACTCCAGTCCTCTAAAGTCACAGTGTCCACAGAATCTTCTTTATAAAGTATCTGAAAGACAACTCCAGTCCTCTAAAGTCACAGTGTCCACAGAATCTTCTTTATAAAGTATCTGATAGACAACTCCAGTCCTCTAGAGTAGAGTCACAGTGTCCACAGAATCTAGACAACTCCAGTCCTCTAAAGTCACAGTGTCCACAGAATCTTCTTTATAAAGTATCTGATAGACAACTCCAGTCCTCTAGAGTAGAGTCACAGTGTCCACATTATCTTCTTTATAAAGTATCTGATAGACAACTCCAGTCCTCTAAAGTCACAGTGTCCACATTATCTTCTTTATAAAGTATCTGAAAGACAACTCCAGTCCTCTAGTCACAGTGTCCACAGAATCTTCTTTATAAAGTATCTGAAAGACAACTCCAGTCCTCTAAAGTCACAGTGTCCACAGAATCTTCTTTATAAAGTATCTGATAGACAACTCCAGTCCTCTAAAGTCACAGTGTCCACATTATCTTCTTTATAAAGTATCTGAAAGACAACTCCAGTCCTCTAAAGTCACAGTGTCCACATTATCTTCTTTATAAAGTATCTGATAGACAACTCCAGTCCTCTAAAGTCACAGTGTCCACATTATCGTCTTTATAAAGTATCTGATAGACAACTCCAGTCCTCTAGAGTAGAGTCACAGTGTCCACAGAATCTTCTTTATAAAGTCTCTGAAAGACAACTCCAGTCCTCTAGAGTAGAGTCACAGTGTCCACAGAATCTTCTTTATAAAGTCTCTGATAGACAACTCCAGTCCTCTAGAGTAGAGTCACAGTGTCCACAGAATCTTCTTTATAAAGTATCTGATAGAGAACTCCAGTCCTCTAGAGTAGAGTCACAGTGTCCACATTATCTTCTTATAAAGTATCTGATAGACAACTCCAGTCCTCAGTCACAGTGTCCACAGAATCTTCTTTATAAAGTATCTGAAAGACAACTCCAGTTCTCTAAAATCACAGTGTCCACAGAATCTTCTTTATAAAGTATCTGATAGACAACTCCAGTCCTCTAGAGTAGAGTCACAGTGTCCACAGAATCTTCTTTATAAAGTCTCTGAAAGACAACTCCAGTCCTCTAGAGTAGAGTCACAGTGTCCACAGAATCTTCTTTATAAAGTCTCTGATAGACAACTCCAGTCCTCTAGAGTAGTCACAGTGTCCACAGAATCTTCTTTATAAAGTATCTGATAGACAACTCCAGTCCTCTAGAGTAGAGTCACAGTGTCCACAGAATCTTCTTCATAAAGTATCTGATAGACAACTCCAGTCCTCTAGAGTAGAGTCACAGTGTCCACAGATTCTTCTTTATAAAGTATCTGAAAGACAACTCCAGTCCTCTAGTCACAGTGTCCACAGAATCTTCTTTATAAATTATCTGAAGACAACTCCAGTCCTCTAGAGTAGAGTCACAGTGTCCACAGAATCTTCTTTATAAAGTATCTGAAAGACAACTCCAGTCCTCTAGTCACAGTGTCCACAGAATCTTCTTTATAAATTATCTGAAGACAACTCCAGTCCTCTAGAGTAGAGTCACAGTGTCCACAGAATCTTCTTTATAAAGTATCTGAAAGACAACTCCAGTCCTCTAGTCACAGTGTCCACAGAATCTTCTTCATAAAGTATCTGATAGACAACTCCAGTCCTCTAGTCACAGTGTCCACGAATCTTCTTTATAAAGTATCTGATAGACAACTCCAGTCCTCTAAAGTCACAGTGTCCACATTATCTTCTTTATAAAGTCTCTGATAGACAACTCCAGTCCTCTAGAGTAGAGTCACAGTGTCCACAGAATCTTCTTTATAAAGTATCTGATAGACAACTCCAGTCCTCTAGAGTAGAGTCACAGTGTCCACAGAATCTTCTTTATAAAGTATCTGATAGACAACTCCAGTCCTCTAGAGTCACAGTGTCCACAGAATCTTCTTTATAAAGTATCTGAAGACAACTCCAGTCCTCTAGAGTAGAGTCACAGTGTCCACATATTCTTCTTTATAAAGTTTCTGAAAGACAACTCCAGTCCTCTAGTCACAGTGTCCACAGAATCTTCTTTATAAATTATCTGAAGACAACTCCAGTCCTCTAGAGTAGAGTCACAGTGTCCACAGAATCTTCTTTATAAAGTATCTGAAAGACAACTCCAGTCCTCTAGTCACAGTGTCCGCAGAATCTTCTTCATAAAGTATCTGATAGACAACTCCAGTCCTCTAGTCACAGTGTCCACAGAATCTTCTTTATAAAGTATCTGAAAGACAACTCCAGTCCTCTAAAGTCACAGTGTCCACAGAATCTTCTTTTTAAAGTATCTGATAGACAACTCCAGTCCTCTAAAGTCACAGTGTCCACATTATCTTCTTTATAAAGTATCTGAAAGACAACTCCAGTCCTCTAGTCACAGTGTCCACAGAATCTTCTTTATAAAGTATCTGAAAGACAACTCCAGTCCTCTAGAGTAGAGTCACAGTGTCCACAGAATCTTCTTTATAAAGTATCTGATAGACAACTCCAGTCCTCTAGAGTAGAGTCACAGTGTCCACAGAATCTTCTTTATAAAGTATCTGATAGACAACTCCAGTCCTCTAGAGTAGAGTCACAGTGTCCACAGAATCTTCTTCATAAAGTATCTGATAGACAACTCCAGTCCTCTAGTCACAGTGTCCACAGAATCTTCTTTATAAAGTATCTGAAAGACAACTCCAGTTCTCTAAAATCACAATGTCCACAGAATCTTCTTTATAAAGTATCTGATAGACAACTCCAGTCCTCTAGAGTAGAGTCACAGTGTCCACAGAATCTTCTTTATAAAGTATCTGATAGACAACTCCAGTCCTCTAGAGTAGAGTCACAGTGTCCACATTATCTTCTTTATAAAGTATCTGATAGACAACTCCAGTCCTCTAAAGTCACAGTGTCCACATTATCTTCTTTATAAAGTATCTGATAGACAACTCCAGTCCTCTAAAGTCACAGTGTCCACAGAATCTTCTTTATAAAGTATCTGAAAGACAACTCCAGTCCTCTAAAGTCACAGTGTCCACAGAATCTTCTTTATAAAGTATCTGATAGACAACTCCAGTCCTCTAAAGTCACAGTGTCCACATTATCTTCTTTATAAAGTATCTGAAAGACAACTCCAGTCCTCTAAAGTCACAGTGTCCACATTATCTTCTTTATAAAGTATCTGATAGACAACTCCAGTCCTCTAAAGTCACAGTGTCCACATTATCTTCTTTATAAAGTATCTGATAGACAACTCCAGTCCTCTAGAGTAGAGTCACAGTGTCCACAGAATCTTCTTTATAAAGTCTCTGAAAGACAACTCCAGTCCTCTAGAGTAGAGTCACAGTGTCCACAGAATCTTCTTTATAAAGTCTCTGATAGACAACTCCAGTCCTCTAGAGTAGAGTCACAGTGTCCACAGAATCTTCTTTATAAAGTATCTGATAGACAACTCCAGTCCTCTAGAGTAGAGTCACAGTGTCCACAGAATCTTCTTTATAAAGTATCTGATAGACAACTCCAGTCCTCAGTCACAGTGTCCACAGAATCTTCTTTATAAAGTATCTGAAAGACAACTCCAGTCACAGTGTCCACAGAATCGTCTTTATAAAGTATCTGATAGACAACTCCAGTCCTCTAGAGTAGAGTCCTCTAAAGTCACAGTGTCCACAGAATCTTCTTTATAAAGTCTCTGAAAGACAACTCCAGTCCTCTAGAGTAGAGTCACAGTGTCCACAGAATCTTCTTTATAAAGTCTCTGATAGACAACTCCAGTCCTCTAGAGTAGTCACAGTGTCCACAGAATCTTCTTTATAAAGTATCTGATAGACAACTCCAGTCCTCTAGAGTAGAGTCACAGTGTCCACAGAATCTTCTTCATAAAGTATCTGATAGACAACTCCAGTCCTCTAGAGTAGAGTCACAGTGTCCACAGATTCTTCTTTATAAAGTATCTGAAAGACAACTCCAGTCCTCTAGTCACAGTGTCCACAGAATCTTCTTTATAAATTATCTGAAGACAACTCCAGTCCTCTAGAGTAGAGTCACAGTGTCCACAGAATCTTCTTTATAAAGTATCTGAAAGACAACTCCAGTCCTCTAGTCACAGTGTCCACAGAATCTTCTTTATAAATTATCTGAATACAACTCCAGTCCTCTAGAGTAGAGTCACAGTGTCCACAGAATCTTCTTTATAAAGTATCTGAAAGACAACTCCAGTCCTCTAGTCACAGTGTCCACAGAATCTTCTTCATAAAGTATCTGATAGACAACTCCAGTCCTCTAGTCACAGTGTCCACAGAATCTTCTTTATAAAGTATCTGATAGACAACTCCAGTCCTCTAAAGTCACAGTGTCCACATTATCTTCTTTATAAAGTATCTGATAGACAACTCCAGTCCTCTAAAGTCACAGTGTCCACATTATCGTCTTTATAAAGTATCTGATAGACAACTCCAGTCCTCTAGAGTAGAGTCACAGTGTCCACAGAATCTTCTTCATAAAGTATCTGATAGACAACTCCAGTCCTCTAGAGTCACAGTGTCCACAGAATCTTCTTTATAAAGTATCTGAAGACAACTCCAGTCCTCTAGAGTAGAGTCACAGTGTCCACATATTCTTCTTTATAAAGTATCTGAAAGACAACTCCAGTCCTCTAGTCACAGTGTCCACAGAATCTTCTTTATAAATTATCTGAAGACAACTCCAGTCCTCTAGAGTAGAGTCACAGTGTCCACAGAATCTTCTTTATAAAGTATCTGAAAGACAACTCCAGTCCTCTAGTCACAGTGTCCGCAGAATCTTCTTCATAAAGTATCTGATAGACAACTCCAGTCCTCTAGTCACAGTGTCCACAGAATCTTCTTTATAAAGTATCTGAAAGACAACTCCAGTCCTCTAAAGTCACAGTGTCCACAGAATCTTCTTTTTAAAGTATCTGATAGACAACTCCAGTCCTCTAAAGTCACAGTGTCCACATTATCTTCTTTATAAAGTATCTGAAAGACAACTCCAGTCCTCTAAAGTCACAGTGTCCACATTATCTTCTTTATAAAGTATCTGATAGACAACTCCAGTCCTCTAAAGTCACAGTGTCCACATTATCTTCTTTATAAAGTATCTGATAGACAACTCCAGTCCTCTAAAGTCATAGTGTCCACATTATCTTCTTTATAAAGTATCTGATAGACAACTCCAGTCCTCTAAAGTCACAGTGTCCACATTATCGTCTTTATAAAGTATCTGATAGACAACTCCAGTCCTCTAGAGTAGAGTCACAGTGTCCACAGAATCTTCTTTATAAAGTCTCTGAAAGACAACTCCAGTCCTCTAGAGTAGAGTCACAGTGTCCACAGAATCTTCTTTATAAAGTCTCTGATAGACAACTCCAGTCCTCTAGAGTAGAGTCACAGTGTCCACAGAATCTTCTTTATAAAGTATCTGATAGACAACTCCAGTCCTCTAGAGTAGAGTCACAGTGTCCACAGAATCTTCTTCATAAAGTATCTGATAGACAACTCCAGTCCTCTAGAGTCACAGTATCCACAGAATCTTCTTTATAAAGTATCTGAAAGACAACTCCAGTCCTCTAGAGTAGAGTCACAGTGTCCACAGAATCTTCTTTATAAAGTATCTGATAGACAACTCCAGTCTTCTAGAGTAGAGTCACAGTGTCCACAGAATCTTCTTCATAAAGTATCTGATAGACAACTCCAGTCCTCTAGAGTCACAGTATCCACAGAATCTTCTTTATAAAGTATCTGAAGACAACTCCAGTCCTCTAGAGTAGAGTCACAGTGTGTCCACATCTGTAAGACAACTCAGTTCTAAAGTTTATAAAATCTTCTGTATCTGATAGACAACTCCAGTCCTCTAAAGTCACAGTGTCCACATTATCTTCTTTATAAAGTATCTGAAAGACAACTCCAGTCCTCTAGTCACAGTGTCCACAGAATCTTCTTTATAAATTATCTGAAGACAACTCCAGTCCTCTGAGTAGAGTCAAGTGTCCACAGTCCTTTATAAAGTATCTGATAGACAACTCCAGTCCTCTAGTCACAGTGTCCACAGAATCTTCTTTATAAAGTATCTGATAGACAACTCCAGTCCTCAGTCCTCAAGTCACAGTGTCCACAGAATCTTCTTTATAAAGTATCTGAAAGACAACTCCAGTTCTCTAAAGTCATAGTGTCCACAGAATCTTCTTTATAAAGTACCTGAAAGACAACTCCAGTCCTCTAGAGTCATAGTGTCCACAGAATCTTCTTTATAAAGTACTTGAAAGACAACTCCAGTCCTCTAGAGCCATAGTGTCCACAGAATCTTCTTTATAAAGTCTCTGAAAGACAACTCCAGTCCTCTAGTCACAGTGTCCACAGAATCTTCTTTATAAAGTCTCTGAAAGACAACTCCAGTCCTCTAAAGTCACAGTGTCCACATTATCTTCTTTATAAAGTATCTGATAGACAACTCCAGTCCTCTAAAGTCACAGTGTCCACATTATCTTCTTTATAAAGTATCTGAAAGACAACTCCAGTCCTCTAAAGTCACAGTGTCCACATTATCTTCTTTATAAAGTATCTGATAGACAACTCCAGTCCTCTAGAGTAGAGTCACAGTGTCCACAGAATCTTCTTTATAAAGTCTCTGAAAGACAACTCCAGTCCTCTAGAGTAGAGTCACAGTGTCCACAGAATCTTCTTATAAAGTATAAGACAACTCCAGTCCTCTAGTCACAGTGTCCACAGAATCTTCTTTATAAATTATCTGAAGACAACTCCAGTCCTCTAGAGTAGAGTCACAGTGTCCACAGAATCTTCTTTATAAAGTATCTGAAAGACAACTCCAGTCCTCTAGTCACAGAATCTTCTTTATAAATTATCTGAAGACAACTCCAGTCCTCTAGAGTAGAGTCACAGTGTCCACAGAATCTTCTTTATAAAGTATCTGAAAGACAACTCCAGTCCTCTAGTCACAGTGTCCACAGAATCTTCTTCATAAAGTATCTGATAGACAACTCCAGTCCTCTAGTCACAGTGTCCACAGAATCTTCTTTATAAAGTATCTGATAGACAACTCCAGTCCTCTAAAGTCACAGTGTCCACATTATCTGCTTTATAAAGTCTCTGATAGACAACTCCAGTCCTCTAGAGTAGAGTCACAGTGTCCACAGAATATTCTTTATAAAGTATCTGATAGACAACTCCAGTCCTCTAGAGTAGAGTCACAGTGTCCACAGAATCTTCTTATAAAGTATCTGATAGACAACTCCAGTCCTCTAGAGTCACAGTGTCCACAGTCTTTATAAAGTATCTGAAGACAACTCCAGTCCTCTAGAGTAGAGTCACAGTGTCCACAGATTCTTCTTTATGAAGTCTCTGAAAGACAACTCCAGTCCTCTAGTCACAGTGTCCACAGAATCTTCTTTATAAATTATCTGAATACAACTCCAGTCCTCTAGAGTAGAGTCACAGTGTCCACAGAATCTTCTTTATAAAGTATCTGAAAGACAACTCCAGTCCTCTAGTCACAGTGTCCACAGAATCTTCTTCATAAAGTATCTGATAGACAACTCCAGTCCTCTAGTCACAGTGTCCACAGAATCTTCTTTATAAAGTATCTGAAAGACAACTCCAGTTCTCTAAAATCACAATGTCCACAGAATCTTCTTTATAAAGTATCTGATAGACAACTCCAGTCCTCTAAAGTCACAGTGTCCACATTATATTCTTTATAAAGTATCTGAAAGACAACTCCAGTCCTCTAAAGTCACAGTGCCCACATAATCTTCTTTATAAAGTATCTGATAGACAACTCCAGTCCTCTAAAGTCACAGTGTCCACATTATCTTCTTTATAAAGTATCTGATAGACAACTCCAGTCCTCTAAAGTCATAGTGTCCACATTATCTTCTTTATAAAGTATCTGATAGACAACTCCAGTCCTCTAAAGTCACAGTGTCCACATTATCGTCTTTATAAAGTATCTGTAGACAACTCCAGTCCTCTAAAGTCACAGTGTCCACATTATCGTCTTTATAAAGTATCTGATAGACAACTCCAGTCCTCTAGAGTAGAGTCACAGTGTCCACAGAATCTTCTTTATAAAGTCTCTGAAAGACAACTCCAGTCCTCTAGAGTAGAGTCACAGTGTCCACAGAATCTTCTTTATAAAGTCTCTGATAGACAACTCCAGTCCTCTAGAGTAGAGTCACAGTGTCCACAGAATCTTCTTTATAAAGTATCTGATAGACAACTCCAGTCCTCTAGAGTAGAGTCACAGTGTCCACAGAATCTTCTTCATAAAGTATCTGATAGACAACTCCAGTCCTCTAGAGTCACAGTGTCCACAGAATCTTCTTTATAAAGTATCTGAAAGACAACTCCAGTCCTCTAGAGTAGAGTCACAGTGTCCACAGAATCTTCTTTCTAAAGTACCTGAAAGACAACTCCAGTCCTCTAGAGTAGAGTCACAGTGTCCACAGAATTTTCTTCATAAAGTATCTGATAGACAACTCCAGTCCTCTAGAGTCACAGTGTCCACAGAATCTTCTTTATAAAGTATCTGAAGACAACTCCAGTCCTCTAGAGTAGAGTCACAGTGTCCACAGATTCTTCTTTATAAAGTATCTGTAAGACAACTCCAGTCCTCTAAAGTCACAGTGTCCACAGAATCTTCTTTATAAAGTATCTGATAGACAACTCCAGTCCTCTAAAGTCACAGTGTCCACATTATCTTCTTTATAAAGTATCTGAAAGACAACTCCAGTCCTCTAGTCACAGTGTCCACAGAATCTTCTTTATAAATTATCTGAAGACAACTCCAGTCCTCTAGAGTAGAGTCACAGTGTCCACAGAATCTTCTTTATAAAGTATCTGATAGACAACTCCAGTCCTCTAGTCACAGTGTCCACAGAATCTTCTTCATAAAGTATCTGATAGACAACTCCAGTCCTCTAGTCACAGTGTCCACAGAATCTTCTTTATAAAGTATCTGAAAGACAACTCCAGTTCTCTAAAGTCGCAGTGTCCACAGAATCTTCTTTATAAAGTATCTGAAAGACAACTCCAGTCCTCTAAAGTCACAGTGTCCACAGAATCTTCTTTATAAAGTCTCTGAAAGACAACTCCAGTCCTCTAAAGTCACAGTGTCCACATTATCTTCTTTATAAAGTATCTGAAAGACAACTCCAGTCCTCTAAAGTCACAGTGTCCACAGAATCTTCTTTATAAAGTATCTGAAAGACAACTCCAGTCCTCTAAAGTCACAGTGTCCACAGAATCTTCTTTATAAAGTATCTGATAGACAACTCCAGTCCTCTAAAGTCACAGTGTCCACATTATCTTCTTTATAAAGTATCTGAAAGACAACTCCAGTCCTCTAAAGTCACAGTGTCCACATTATCTTCTTTATAAAGTATCTGATAGACAACTCCAGTCCTCTAGAGTAGAGTCACAGTGTCCACAGAATCTTCTTTATAAAGTCTCTGAAAGACAACTCCAGTCCTCTAGTCACAGTGTCCACAGAATCTTCTTTATAAATTATCTGAAGACAACTCCAGTCCTCTAGAGTAGAGTCACAGTGTCCACAGAATCTTCTTTATAAAGTATCTGATAGACAACTCCAGTCCTCTAGTCACAGTGTCCACAGAATCTTCTTTATAAAGTATCTGAAAGACAACTCCAGTTCTCTAAAATCACAGTGTCCGCAGAATCTTCTTTATAAATTATCTGAAGACAACTCCAGTCCTCTAGAGTAGAGTCACAGTGTCCACAGAATCTTCTTTATAAAGTATCTGATAGACAACTCCAGTCCTCTAAAGTCATAGTGTCCACATTATCTTCTTTATAAAGTATCTGATAGACAACTCCAGTCCTCTAAAGTCACAGTGTCCACATTATCTTCTTTATAAAATATCTGAAAGACAACTCCAGTCCTCTAGTCACAGTGTCCACAGAATCTTCTTTATAAAGTATCTGAAAGACAACTCCAGTCCTCTAAAGTCACAGTGTCCACAGAATCTTCTTTATAAAGTATCTGATAGACAACTCCAGTCCTCTAAAGTCACAGTGTCCACATTATCTTCTTTATAAAGTATCTGAAAGACAACTCCAGTCCTCTAAAGTCACAGTGTCCACATTATCTTCTTTATAAAGTATCTGATAGACAACTCCAGTCCTCTAAAGTCACAGTGTCCACATTATCGTCTTTATAAAGTATCTGATAGACAACTCCAGTCCTCTAGAGTAGAGTCACAGTGTCCACAGAATCTTCTTTATAAAGTCTCTGAAAGACAACTCCAGTCCTCTAGAGTAGAGTCACAGTGTCCACAGAATCTTCTTTATAAAGTATCTGATAGACAACTCCAGTCCTCTAGAGTCACAGTGTCCACAGAATCTTCTTTATAAAGTATCTGATAGACAACTCCAGTCCTCTAAAGTCACAGTGTCCACATTATCTTCTTCATAAAGTATCTGATAGACAACTCCAGTCCTCTAGTCACAGTGTCCACAGAATCTTCTTTATAAAGTATCTGAAAGACAACTCCAGTTCTCTAAAATCACAATGTCCACAGAATCGTCTTTATAAAGTATCTGATAGACAACTCCAGTCCTCTAGAGTAGAGTCACAGTGTCCACAGAATCTTCTTAATAAAGTCTCTGAAAGACAACTCCAGTCCTCTAGAGTAGAGTCACAGTGTCCACAGAATCTTCTTTATAAAGTCTCTGATAGACAACTCCAGTCCTCTAGAGTAGTCACAGTGTCCACAGAATCTTCTTTATAAAGTATCTGATAGACAACTCCAGTCCTCTAGAGTAGAGTCACAGTGTCCACAGAATCTTCTTCATAAAGTATCTGATAGACAACTCCAGTCCTCTAGAGTAGAGTCACAGTGTCCACAGAATCTTCTTTATAAAGTATCTGAAAGACAACTCCAGTCCTCTAGTCACAGTGTCCACAGAATCTTCTTTATAAATTATCTGAAGACAACTCCAGTCCTCTAGAGTAGAGTCACAGTGTCCACAGAATCTTCTTTATAAAGTATCTGAAAGACAACTCCAGTCCTCTAGTCACAGTGTCCGCAGAATCTTCTTTATAAATTATCTGAAGACAACTCCAGTCCTCTAGAGTAGAGTCACAGTGTCCACAGAATCTTCTTTATAAAGTATCTGAAAGACAACTCCAGTCCTCTAGTCACAGTGTCCACAGAATCTTCTTCATAAAGTATCTGATAGACAACTCCAGTCCTCTAGTCACAGTGTCCACAGAATCTTCTTTATAAAGTATCTGATAGACAACTCCAGTCCTCTAAAGTCACAGTGTCCACATTATCTGCTTTATAAAGTCTCTGATAGACAACTCCAGTCCTCTAGAGTAGAGTCACAGTGTCCACAGAATATTCTTTATAAAGTATCTGATAGACAACTCCAGTCCTCTAGAGTAGAGTCACAGTGTCCACAGAATCTTCTTCATAAAGTATCTGATAGACAACTCCAGTCCTCTAGAGTCACAGTGTCCACAGAATCTTCTTTATAAAGTATCTGAAGACAACTCCAGTCCTCTAGAGTAGAGTCACAGTGTCCACATATTCTTCTTTATAAAGTATCTGAAAGACAACTCCAGTCCTCTAGTCACAGTGTCCACAGAATCTTCTTTATAAATTATCTGAAGACAACTCCAGTCCTCTAGAGTAGAGTCACAGTGTCCACAGAATCTTCTTTATAAAGTATCTGAAAGACAACTCCAGTCCTCTAGTCACAGTGTCCACAGAATCTTCTTCATAAAGTATCTGATAGACAACTCCAGTCCTCTAGTCACAGTGTCCACAGAATCTTCTTTATAAAGTATCTGAAAGACAACTCCAGTTCTCTAAAATCACAATGTCCACAGAATCTTCTTTATAAAGTATCTGATAGACAACTCCAGTCCTCTAAAGTCACAGTGTCCACATTATATTCTTTATAAAGTATCTGAAAGACAACTCCAGTCCTCTAAAGTCACAGTGTCCACATTATCTTCTTTATAAAGTATCTGATAGACAACTCCAGTCCTCTAAAGTCACAGTGTCCACATTATCTTCTTTATAAAGTATCTGATAGACAACTCCAGTCCTCTAAAGTCATAGTGTCCACATTATCTTCTTTATAAAGTATCTGAAAGACAACTCCAGTTCTCTAAAATCACAATGTCCACAGAATCGTCTTTATAAAGTATCTGATAGACAACTCCAGTCCTCTAGAGTAGAGTCACAGTGTCCACAGAATCTTCTTTATAAAGTCTCTGAAAGACAACTCCAGTCCTCTAGAGTAGAGTCACAGTGTCCACAGAATCTTCTTTATAAAGTCTCTGATAGACAACTCCAGTCCTCTAGAGTAGTCACAGTGTCCACAGAATCTTCTTTATAAAGTATCTGATAGACAACTCCAGTCCTCTAGAGTAGAGTCACAGTGTCCACAGAATCTTCTTCATAAAGTATCTGATAGACAACTCCAGTCCTCTAGAGTAGAGTCACAGTGTCCACAGATTCTTCTTTATAAAGTATCTGAAAGACAACTCCAGTCCTCTAGTCACAGTGTCCACAGAATCTTCTTTATAAATTATCTGAAGACAACTCCAGTCCTCTAGAGTAGAGTCACAGTGTCCACAGAATCTTCTTTATAAAGTATCTGAAAGACAACTCCAGTCCTCTAGTCACAGTGTCCGCAGAATCTTCTTTATAAATTATCTGAAGACAACTCCAGTCCTCTAGAGTAGAGTCACAGTGTCCACAGAATCTTCTTTATAAAGTATCTGAAAGACAACTCCAGTCCTCAGTCACAGTGTCCACAGAATCTTCTTTCATAAAGTATCTGATAGACAACTCCAGTCCTCTAGTCACAGTGTCCACAGAATCTTCTTTATAAAGTATCTGATAGACAACTCCAGTCCTCTAAAGTCACAGTGTCCACATTATCTTCTTTATAAAGTATCTGATAGACAACTCCAGTCCTCTAGAGTAGAGTCACAGTGTCCACAGAATATTCTTTATAAAGTATCTGATAGACAACTCCAGTCCTCTAGAGTAGAGTCACAGTGTCCACAGAATCTTCTTCATAAAGTATCTGATAGACAACTCCAGTCCTCTAGAGTCACAGTGTCCACAGAATCTTCTTTATAAAGTATCTGAAGACAACTCCAGTCCTCTAGAGTAGAGTCACAGTGTCCACATATTCTTCTTTATAAAGTATCTGAAAGACAACTCCAGTCCTCTAGTCACAGTGTCCACAGAATCTTCTTTATAAATTATCTGAAGACAACTCCAGTCCTCTAGAGTAGAGTCACAGTGTCCACAGAATCTTCTTTATAAAGTATCTGAAAGACAACTCCAGTCCTCTAGTCACAGTGTCCACAGAATCTTCTTCATAAAGTATCTGATAGACAACTCCAGTCCTCTAGTCACAGTGTCCACAGAATCTTCTTTATAAAGTATCTGAAAGACAACTCCAGTTCTCTAAAATCACAATGTCCACAGAATCTTCTTTATAAAGTATCTGATAGACAACTCCAGTCCTCTAAAGTCACAGTGTCCACATTATATTTATAAAGTATCTGAAAGACAACTCCAGTCCTCTAAAGTCACAGTGTCCACATTATCTTCTTTATAAAGTATCTGATAGACAACTCCAGTCCTCTAAAGTCACAGTGTCCACATTATCTTCTTTATAAAGTATCTGATAGACAACTCCAGTCCTCTAAAGTCATAGTGTCCACATTATCTTCTTTATAAAGTATCTGATAGACAACTCCAGTCCTCTAAAGTCACAGTGTCCACATTATCTTTATAAAGTATCTTAGACAACTCCAGTCCTCTAAAGTCACAGTGTCCACATTATGTCTTTATAAAGTATCTGATAGACAACTCCAGTCCTCTAGAGTAGAGTCACAGTGTCCACAGAATCTTCTTTATAAAGTCTCTGAAAGACAACTCCAGTCCTCTAGAGTAGAGTCACAGTGTCCACAGAATATTCTTTATAAAGTATCTGATAGACAACTCCAGTCCTCTAGAGTAGAGTCACAGTGTCCACAGAATCTTCTTCATAAAGTATCTGATAGACAACTCCAGTCCTCTAGAGTAGAGTCACAGTGTCCACAGAATCTTCTTCATAAAGTACCTGATAGACAACTCCAGTCCTCTAGAGTCACAGTGTCCACAGAATCTTCTTTATAAAGTATCTGAAAGACAACTCCAGTCCTCTAGAGTAGAGTCACAGTGTCCACAGAATCTTCTTTCTAAAGTATCTGAAAGACAACTCCAGTCCTCTAGAGTAGAGTCACAGTGTCCACAGAATCTTCTTCATAAAGTATCTGATAGACAACTCCAGTCCTCTAGAGTCACAGTATCCACAGAATCTTCTTTATAAAGTATCTGAAGACAACTCCAGTCCTCTAGAGTAGAGTCACAGTGTCCACAGATTCTTCTTTATAAAGTATCTGTAAGACAACTCCAGTCCTCTAAAGTCACAGTGTCCACAGAATCTTCTTTATAAAGTATCTGATAGACAACTCCAGTCCTCTAAAGTCACAGTGTCCACATTATCTTCTTTATAAAGTATCTGAAAGACAACTCCAGTCCTCTAGTCACAGTGTCCACAGAATCTTCTTTATAAATTATCTGAAGACAACTCCAGTCCTCTAGAGTAGAGTCACAGTGTCCACAGAATCTTCTTTATAAAGTATCTGATAGACAACTCCAGTCCTCTAGTCACAGTGTCCACAGAATCTTCTTCATAAAGTATCTGATAGACAACTCCAGTCCTCTAGTCACAGTGTCCACAGAATCTTCTTTATAAAGTATCTGAAAGACAACTCCAGTTCTCTAAAGTCACAGTGTCCACAGAATCTTCTTTATAAAGTATCTGAAAGACAACTCCAGTCCTCTAAAGTCACAGTGTCTACAGAATCTTCTTTATAAAGTCTCTGAAAGACAACTCCAGTCCTCTAAAGTCACAGTGTCCACATTATCTTCTTTATAAAGTATCTGAAAGACAACTCCAGTCCTCTAGTCACAGTGTCCACAGAATCTTCTTTATAAAGTATCTGAAAGACAACTCCAGTCCTCTAAAGTCACAGTGTCCACAGAATCTTCTTTATAAAGTATCTGATAGACAACTCCAGTCCTCTAAAGTCACAGTGTCCACATTATCTTCTTTATAAAGTATCTGAAAGACAACTCCAGTCCTCTAAAGTCACAGTGTCCACATTATCTTCTTTATAAAGTATCTGATAGACAACTCCAGTCCTCTAGAGTAGAGTCACAGTGTCCACAGAATCTTCTTTATAAAGTCTCTGAAAGACAACTCCAGTCCTCTAGAGTAGAGTCACAGTGTCCACAGAATCTTCTTTATAAAGTCTCTGAAAGACAACTCCAGTCCTCTAGAGTAGAGTCACAGTGTCCACAGAATCTTCTTTATAAAGTATCTGATAGACAACTCCAGTCCTCTCTAAAGTCACAGTGTCCACAGAATCTTCTTCATAAAGTATCTGATAGACAACTCCAGTCCTCTAAAGTCACAGTGTCCACATTATCTGCTTTATAAAGTCTCTGATAGACAACTCCAGTCCTCTAGAGTAGAGTCACAGTGTCCACAGAATATTCTTTATAAAGTATCTGATAGACAACTCCAGTCCTCTAGAGTAGAGTCACAGTGTCCACAGAATCTTCTTCATAAAGTATCTGATAGACAACTCCAGTCCTCTAGAGTCACAGTGTCCACAGAATCTTCTTTATAAAGTATCTGAAAGACAACTCCAGTCCTCTAGAGTAGAGTCACAGTGTCCACAGAATCTTCTTTATAAAGTATCTGAAAGACAACTCCAGTCCTCTAGAGTAGAGTCACAGTGTCCACAGAATTTTCTTCATAAAGTATCTGATAGACAACTCCAGTCCTCTAGAGTCACAGTGTCCACAGAATCTTCTTTATAAAGTATCTGAAAGACAACTCCAGTCCTCTAGAGTAGAGTCACAGTGTCCACAGAATCTTCTTTATAAAGTATCTGAAGACAACTCCAGTCCTCTAGAGTAGAGTCACAGTGTCCACAGATTCTTCTTTATAAAGTATCTGTAAGACAACTCCAGTCCTCTAAAGTCACAGTGTCCACAGAATCTTCTTTATAAAGTATCTGATAGACAACTCCAGTCCTCTAAAGTCACAGTGTCCACATTATCTTCTTTATAAAGTATCTGAAAGACAACTCCAGTCCTCTAGTCACAGTGTCCACAGAATCTTCTTTATAAATTATCTGAAGACAACTCCAGTCCTCTAGAGTAGAGTCACAGTGTCCACAGAATCTTCTTTATAAAGTATCTGATAGACAACTCCAGTCCTTTAAAGTCACAGTGTCCACATTATCTGCTTTATAAAGTCTCTGATAGACAACTCCAGTCCTCTAGAGTAGAGTCACAGTGTCCACAGAATATTCTTTATAAAGTATCTGATAGACAACTCCAGTCCTCTAGAGTAGAGTCACAGTGTCCACAGAATCTTCTTCATAAAGTATCTGATAGACAACTCCAGTCCTCTAGAGTCACAGTGTCCACAGAATCTTCTTTATAAAGTATCTGAAAGACAACTCCAGTCCTCTAGAGTAGAGTCACAGTGTCCACAGAATCTTCTTTCTAAAGTACCTGAAAGACAACTCCAGTCCTCTAGAGTAGAGTCACAGTGTCCACAGAATCTTCTTCATAAAGTATCTGATAGACAACTCCAGTCCTCTAGAGTCACAGTATCCACAGAATCTTCTTTATAAAGTATCTGAAAGACAACTCCAGTCCTCTAGAGTAGAGTCAGTGTCCACAGAATCTTCTTTATAAAGTATCTGATAGACAACTCCAGTCCTCTAGTCACAGTGTCCACAGAATCTTCTTCATAAAGTATCTGATAGACAACTCCAGTCTTCTAGAGTAGAGTCACAGTGTCCACAGATTCTTCTTTATAAAGTATCTGATAGACAACTCCAGTCTTCTAGAGTAGAGTCACAGTGTCCACAGAATCTTCTTTATAAAGTCTCTGAAAGACAACTCCAGTCCTCTAGAGTAGAGTCACAGTGTCCACAGAATCTTCTTTATAAAGTATCTGATAGACAACTCCAGTCCTCTAGAGGAGAGTCACAGTGTCCACAGAATCTTCTTTATAAAGTATCTGATAGACAACTCCAGTCCTCTAAAGTCACAGTGTCCACATTATCTGCTTTATAAAGTCTCTGATAGACAACTCCAGTCCTCTAGAGTAGAGTCACAGTGTCCACAGAATATTCTTTATAAAGTATCTGATAGACAACTCCAGTCCTCTAGAGTAGAGTCACAGTGTCCACAGAATCTTCTTCATAAAGTATCTGATAGACAACTCCAGTCCTCTAGAGTCACAGTGTCCACAGAATCTTCTTTATAAAGTATCTGAAAGACAACTCCAGTCCTCTAGAGTAGAGTCACAGTGTCCACAGAATCTTCTTTCTAAAGTACCTGAAAGACAACTCCAGTCCTCTAGAGTAGAGTCACAGTGTCCACAGAATTTTCTTCATAAAGTATCTGATAGACAACTCCAGTCCTCTAGAGTCACAGTGTCCACAGAATCTTCTTTATAAAGTATCTGAAAGACAACTCCAGTCCTCTAGAGTAGAGTCACAGTGTCCACAGAATCTTCTTTATAAAGTATCTGATAGACAACTCCAGTCCTCTAGAGTCACAGTGTCCACAGAATCTTCTTTATAAAGTATCTGAAGACAACTCCAGTCCTCTAGAGTAGAGTCACAGTGTCCACAGATTCTTTATAAAGTATCTGAAGGCAACTCCAGTCCTCTAGAGTAGAGTCACAGTGTCAACAGATTCTTCTTTATAAAGTATCTGAAGACAACTCCAGTCCTCTAGAGTCACAGTGTCCACAGAATCTTCTTTATAAAGTATCTGAAGACAACTCCAGTCCTCTAAAGTCACAGTGTCCACATTATCTTCTTTATAAAGTATCTGAAAGACAACTCCAGTCCTCTAGTCACAGTGTCCACAGAATCTTCTTTATAAATTATCTGAAGACAACTCCAGTCCTCTAGAGTAGAGTCACAGTGTCCACAGAATCTTCTTTATAAAGTATCTGATAGACAACTCCAGTCCTCTAGAGGAGAGTCACAGTGTCCACAGAATCTTCTTTATAAAGTATCTGATAGACAACTCCAGTCCTCTAAAGTCACAGTGTCCACATTATCTGCTTTATAAAGTCTCTGATAGACAACTCCAGTCCTCTAGAGTAGAGTCACAGTGTCCACAGAATATTCTTTATAAAGTATCTGATAGACAACTCCAGTCCTCTAGAGTAGAGTCACAGTGTCCACAGAATCTTCTTCATAAAGTATCTGATAGACAACTCCAGTCCTCTAAAGTCACAGTGTCCACATAATCTTCTTTATAAAGTATCTGAAAGACAACTCCAGTCCTCTAGAGTAGAGTCACAGTGTCCACAGAATCTTCTTTCTAAAGTACCTGAAAGACAACTCCAGTCCTCTAGAGTAGAGTCACAGTGTCCACAGAATTTTCTTCATAAAGTATCTGATAGACAACTCCAGTCCTCTAGAGTCACAGTGTCCACAGAATCTTCTTTATAAAGTATCTGAAAGACAACTCCAGTCCTCTAGAGTAGAGTCACAGTGTCCACAGAATCTTCTTTATAAAGTATCTGAAGACAACTCCAGTCCTCTAGAGTAGAGTCACAGTGTCCACAGATTCTTCTTTATAAAGTATCTGTAAGACAACTCCAGTCCTCTAAAGTCACAGTGTCCACAGAATCTTCTTTATAAAGTATCTGATAGACAACTCCAGTCCTCTAAAGTCACAGTGTCCACATTATCTTCTTTATAAAGTATCTGAAAGACAACTCCAGTCCTCTAGTCACAGTGTCCACAGAATCTTCTTTATAAATTATCTGAAGACAACTCCAGTCCTCTAGAGTAGAGTCACAGTGTCCACAGAATCTTCTTTATAAAGTATCTGATAGACAACTCCAGTCCTCTAGTCACAGTGTCCACAGAATCTTCTTCATAAAGTATCTGATAGACAACTCCAGTCCTCTAGTCACAGTGTCCACAGAATCTTCTTTATAAAGTATCTGAAAGACAACTCCAGTTCTCTAAAGTCACAGTGTCCACAGAATCTTCTTTATAAAGTATCTGAAAGACAACTCCAGTCCTCTAAAGTCACAGTGTCCACAGAATCTTCTTTATAAAGTCTCTGAAAGACAACTCCAGTCCTCTAAAGTCACAGTGTCCACATTATCTTCTTTATAAAGTATCTGAAAGACAACTCCAGTCCTCTAGTCACAGTGTCCACAGAATCTTCTTTATAAAGTATCTGAAAGACAACTCCAGTCCTCTAAAGTCACAGTGTCCACAGAATCTTCTTTATAAAGTATCTGATAGACAACTCCAGTCCTCTAAAGTCACAGTGTCCACATTATCTTCTTTATAAAGTATCTGAAAGACAACTCCAGTCCTCTAAAGTCACAGTGTCCACATTATCTTCTTTATAAAGTATCTGATAGACAACTCCAGTCCTCTAGAGTAGAGTCACAGTGTCCACAGAATCTTCTTTATAAAGTCTCTGAAAGACAACTCCAGTCCTCTAGAGTAGAGTCACAGTGTCCACAGAATCTTCTTTATAAAGTCTCTGATAGACAACTCCAGTCCTCTAGAGTAGAGTCACAGTGTCCACAGAATCTTCTTTATAAAGTATCTGATAGACAACTCCAGTCCTCTAGAGTAGAGTCACAGTGTCCACAGAATCTTCTTTATAAAGTATCTGAAAGACAACTCCAGTCCTCTAGAGTAGAGTCACAGTGTCCACAGAATCTTCTTTATGAAGTATCTGAAGACAACTCCAGTCCTCTAGAGTAGAGTCACAGTGTCCACAGATTCTTCTTTATAAAGTATCTGTAAGACAACTCCAGTCCTCTAAAGTCACAGTGTCCACAGAATCTTCTTTATAAAGTATCTGATAGACAACTCCAGTCCTCTAAAGTCACAGTGTCCACATTATCTTCTTTATAAAGTATCTGAAAGACAACTCCAGTCCTCTAAAGTCACAGTGTCCACATTATCTTCTTTATAAAGTATCTGAAAGACAACTCCAGTCCTCTAGTCACAGTGTCCACAGAATCTTCTTTATAAAGTCTCTGAAAGACAACTCCAGTCCTCTAGAGTAGAGTCACAGTGTCCACAGAATCTTCTTTATAAAGTCTCTGATAGACAACTCCAGTCCTCTAGAGTAGAGTCACAGTGTCCACAGAATCTTCTTTATAAAGTATCTGATAGACAACTCCAGTCCTCTAGAGTAGAGTCACAGTGTCCACAGAATCTTCTTTATAAAGTATCTGAAAGACAACTCCAGTCCTCTAGAGTAGAGTCACAGTGTCCACAGAATCTTCTTTATGAAGTATCTGAAGACAACTCCAGTCCTCTAGAGTAGAGTCACAGTGTCCACAGATTCTTCTTTATAAAGTATCTGTAAGACAACTCCAGTCCTCTAAAGTCACAGTGTCCACAGAATCTTCTTTATAAAGTATCTGATAGACAACTCCAGTCCTCTAAAGTCACAGTGTCCACATTATCTTCTTTATAAAGTATCTGAAAGACAACTCCAGTCCTCTAGTCACAGTGTCCACAGAATCTTCTTTATAAATTATCTGAAGACAACTCCAGTCCTCTAGAGTAGAGTCACAGTGTCCACAGAATCTTCTTTATAAAGTCTCTGAAAGACAACTCCAGTCTTCTAGAGTAGAGTCACAGTGTCTACAGAATCTTCTTTATAAAGTACCTGAAAGACAACTCCAGTCCTCTAGAGTCATAGTGTCCACATAATTTTCTTTATAAAGTATCTGAAAGACAACTCCAGTCCTCTAAAGTCACAGTGTCCACAGAATCTTCTTTATAAAGTATCTGAAAGACCACTCCAGTCCATGTTTGGGTGAAAAACATCAATCCCAATTTGACATTATTCTCTTTAACAGTCTTTTGCTTTTAATATTTAACCCTCTCCTTCACCAGAGATTCCTGTCCCTCTGGCAGGCCAGTTTGTGGCTCCTCCAGTCCTGACCAGTGCTGGGGGCCATGCCTGGGTGTCTGTGGACGAGCGCTGTCACCTCCATTATGAGATCGTGGTGGCAGGCCTCAGCAAAGCTGATGACCTCACAGTCAACGCCCACCTCCACGGATTGGCTGAAATCGGAGAACTTGACGAACGCAGCACCAATCACAAGAGACTGCTGACAGGGTTCTACGGTTCTCAGGTAGGCAGAGGAAGACACATGAATAATCACAAACAAACACACATGAACAACTTTGTCATGACAGTATGATATAGAGAATGTCTATAACAGACTCTTATTCCATTCTCTCTCTCTCTCTCTCTCTCTCTCTCTCTCTCTCTCTCTCTCTCTGTATATCTGTCTCGCTCTCTGTCTGTCTTTCTGTCTCTCTCTCTCTCGGTGTCTCTCTCTCAGGCCCAGGGTGTGTTGAAGGACATCAGTGTAGAGTTGTTGCGTCACCTGGACAGAGGGACAGCCTTCATCCAGGTCAGCACCAAGGTCAACACCAGAGGAGAGATACGCGGACGGGTGAGTAGGACCACAGCCATAACACAATCCCTCCACAGCCATAACTCAAACACTCTAAACCATACCACACTCTTAATGTCAACCCACACCCTTCAGTTCGATCATGCATTATTGGAATATATTGAGGATTATAGAGATGGAGCGATGACAGGTGGAAGAGAGGAGGAGGGGAGGGAGGTGAGCCAGCTGAGTGTTTATGTGTGTGTGTGTGTGTGTGTGTGTGTGTGTGTGTGTGTGTGTGTGTGTGTGTGTGTGTGTGTGTTGATTGCTCACTTAGCCAGTGTGAAGCCACCCAGACACGCACTCTCACTGGCAGGTGGTCTTGTGTTTTCAGAGACGTTTTGGTGAAAAATAAAAGTTTGTGAGGGCACACACACACCCTCAAATAAACACATTGTTACACGCTAACATATTTGCAGGTGGCCTGGTTGATGATTTTGTCTCAGCTGCCAGTGATTAGAATGAAAGAAAGAAATGTGTAAGACCACACAAACCCAGTAAGGTCCGGCAGTTTTAATAGCAAACAGGTCTGACACAAACAGCAATCTGCCGTGGAGCCGTAGGGCCATGGGCAGAAAGTCGGCTGACAAGTACACTTCACAACAAGCCACAAGGCAGATGTGTCCAACCAATCATTAGCATCCTAACCACTGTCTTCCCCCTCTCTCCCACCTTCCTTCCTCCTCATTGCTCTCTTTCTCTCTGTCCCTCCTCTCATTCTCCCTTTCTCATGCTCACCCTTTTCTGCCCCTCTCTCTCAAGTTAATTTCAGTTTAAGGGGCTTTAGTGGCATGGGAAACATGTGTTTGCATTGCCAAAGCAAGTGAAATAGGTAATAAACAAAAGTGAAATAAACAATAAATTACAGCAAACATTACACTCACAAAAGTTCCAAAAGAATAAAGACTTATCAAATGTCATATTATGTGCAAATAGTTTAAGTACAAAAGGTAAAATAAATAAGCATAAATATGGGTTGTAATTACAATGGTGTTTTTTCTTCACCGGTTGCCCTTTTCTTGTGGCAACAGGTCACAAATCTTGCTGCTGTGATGGCACACTGTGGTATTTCACCCAGTAGAAATGGGGGTTTATCAAAATTGGGTTTGTTTTCGAATTCTTTGTGGATCTGTGTAATCTGAGGGAAATATGTGTCTTTAATATGGTCATACATTTGGCTGGAGGTTAAGAAGTGCAGCTCAGTTTCCACCTAATTTTGTGGGCAGTGTGCACAATGTCTGTCTTCTCTTGGGAGTCAGGTTTGCCTACGGCGGCCTTTCTCAATAGCAAGGCTATGCTCACTGAGTCTGTACATAGTCAAAGCTTTCCTTAAGTTTGGGTCAGTCACAGTGGTCAGGTATTCTGCCACTGTGTACTCTCTGTTTAGGGCCAAATAGCGCTCTAGTTTGCTCTGTTTCTTTGTTTATTTATATTTTTGTTTTCTCATGATTTGGTTGGGTCTAATTGTGTTGCTGTCGTGGGGCTCTGTAGGGTCTGTGTGTATTTGTGAACAGAGTCCCAGGACCAGCTTGCTTAGGGAACTCTTCTCCAGGCTCATCTCTCTGTATGTGATGGATTTGTTATGGAAGGTTTGGGAATCGCTTCCTTTTAGGTGGTTGTAGAATTGAACGGCTCTTTTCTGGATTTTGATATTTCGTGGGTATTGGCCTAATTCTGCTCTGCATGCATTATTCGTTTTTTTTGTTGTTGTACACTGAGGATATTATTTGCAGAATTCTACATGCAGAGTCTCAATTTGGTGTTTATCCCATTTTGTGAATTCTTGGTTGCTTAGCAGACCCCAGACCTCACAACCATAAAGGGCAATGGGTTCTATAACTGATACAATTTTAAGCCAGACATTAATTGGTATGTCGATTCACTCTCTCATGCTCGCCCTGTCTTTCTCCTCCCTCCTTCTGTCTTTCTCCTCCCTGCTTCTCTCCCTCCCTCCCTCCTGTTTTTCTCCTCCCTGCTTCTCTCCCTCCCTCCTTCTTTCTTTCTCCTCCCTACTTCTCTCCCTCCTTCCTGTCTTTCTCCTCCCTGCTTCTGTCCCTCCCTCCTTCTGTCTTTCTCCTCCCTGCTTCTCTCCCTCCCTCCTCCTGTCTTTCTCCTCCCTGCTTCTGTCTTTCTCCTCCCTGCTTCTCTCCCTCCCTCCTCCTGTCTTTCTCCTCCCTCCTTCTGTCTTTCTCCTCCCTGCTTCTCTCCCTCCCTCCTGTTTTTCTCCTCCCTGCTTCTCTCCCTCCCTCCTTCTTTCTTTCTCCTCCCTACTTCTCTCCCTCCTTCCTGTCTTTCTCCTCCCTGCTTCTGTCCCTCCCTCCTTCTGTCTTTCTCCTCCCTGCTTCTCTCCCTCCCTCCTCCTGTCTTTCTCCTCCCTGCTTCTCTCCCTCCCTCCTCCTGTCTTTCTCCTCCCTGCTTCTCTCCCTCCCTCCTTCTTTCTTTCTCCTCCCTGCTTCTCTCCCTCCCTCCCTCCTTCTTTCTTTCTCTCCCTACAGGTTCATGTGCCTAATAACTGTGAGTTTCGGACAAAGGGTGAGGTGGAGTTGGCGGAGTTTGATGACCTGTTTGTGCGTGATCCTGAGGAACTAAAGAAAGACCCCCACACCTGTTTCTTCGAGACCCAACACCACGCCCACGGCTCACTCTGGACCCCCAACTACAACCACTGTTTCACCTGCAGCTGTCAGGTAGGACTGTTCCAACTACAACCACGAGGCGGCGCTAAAGTTACACATTAAATTAGTGCTCGTTTCCCAGACACAAATTATGTCTAGTCCTCGACTAAGAAGCCCTTTTGATGGAGAATCTAGAAGTCTTGAGAATCTAGAAGTAAAGTTTCTACTTCTATATTAAATGACTTTGTGTCTAACCACCTCTTCTTCTTCTCCTTCCTCATCCCTCCATCTCTCTGTCCTCCCTGTAGAAGCGCACAGTGATCTGTGACCCGGTCATCTGTCCAGTCCTCACCTGCTCTCGCACCATCCAGCCTGACGACAAGTGCTGCCCCATGTGTGTTGGTGAGTGAGTGTGTGTGTGTGTGTGTGTGTGTGTGTGTGTGTGTGTGTGTGTGTGTGTGTGTGTTACTATGTTTGAATAGGATTATGTGCTTGACTGTGTTTTTCTTATTCTTGAAAGGACTTATTCTAGACAGGGCACCCCATTACAGTCGCAAAGTTGTGAAATAATACTTCCCTGTGTCTGTTTCCCGTCTGTCCTTTAGAGAGGAAAAACCCCAAGGAAATGAAGACTCCAGAGAGGCTAGACGAGCATCCAGAAGGTTCTGAACCATCTCTCTGTCTGAGTGTCACTCCTCCTCTTTCTCGCTTTCTCCATCTGTCTGGTCCTGTCTCTCCCTCCCAGCAGGCACTCATTCTGTCTCTCTCCACCACCCTCCCTCCTCTCCATCTCAGGTACTCTGTCTCTCCCTCCCAACAGGCACTCATTCTGTCTCTCTCTGTCTCCCTCCCTCCTGTCCATCTGTCTGGTCCTCTGTCTCTCCCTCCCAGCAGGCACGCATTCTGTCTCTCTCTGTCACCCTCCCTCATCTCCATCTGTCTGGTTCCCTCTGTGTCTTTGTGCCAACAGATATGTTTTACCTCTGAGATTGATAAGCATTTCCAATGCTAAGAGTGTCCTCTATTTCTCTCATCCCTCTGCCCCCCCTCTCTCTTTCTCTCTCTCTCTCTCTCTCTCTCAGGTTGTTACTTTGAGGGGGACCAGAAGATGCATGCTCCTGGGTCTACCTGGCATCCATTCGTCCCTCCGTTTGGCTACATCAAGTGTGCCCTCTGCACCTGCAAGGTAGGCCTCTAGGTTATTCCTTCACAGCTAGCATGATGTTAGTCGATAAGTGATGCTAACATTATTAGAAACATGACTATTAATCTTTCTTCAGCTTCCTAGAATGTCATGTAAATTCTGCTAATTTCCCATTGTGTCCTTCCTCCTCCACTCCTGTAGGGGGCGACAGGCGAGGTGCACTGTGAGAAGGTGATGTGTCCAGGCCTGACCTGCAGTCGTCCGGTACGTCGTAGCCCCTCAGACTGCTGTAAGGAATGTCCGGAGGAAGACAACCCCCCCCTGGAGCACGCTGACATGATGCAGGCAGATGGGACGAGTCACTGCAAGTTTGGAAAGAACTTCTACCAGAACAGTGACAACTGGCACCCCCGTGTGCCCCTGATGGGAGAGATGAAGTGCATCACCTGCTGGTGTGACGTGAGTATTACAGAGAGTCAGGTACCAGTCAGGAACAAGTCTCTTACATAATACAGCCACTTAGAGTGGGATTGGACCTGTTGCCAAGCAACACAATTCAAGACAAAAAAAGATTCAGTCTGTTGGGCCTAAACCCCAAAGAGCAAAAGAGAAAAACAGCACTGGAGAACTCCCTATGTTTCAGTAAACCTTTAAAAACCCAGGCTCAAAGTTCCTTCTGAGTTTTTCCATGCCACTGTGATACATGTTTTTGCAGAAAGAGTAGGGATGTTTCAGACGTGGTTGAGCTTCAAAGCTGTAGGGATGGGAGTACTTGGGTAGCCCTTACCCCTTGGGGGAAATTCCAATGTCAGGGGGGTAGGGGGTAACTCTGGGATTTGGAGTTGAGAAGCATGGAGCATTTTCTGGTTTCTCAGCATTGTGAGGAGTTTTCCAAATGTACCTCCCTCTCTCTCTCTCCCCCTCCTTCCTCTCTTTCTCTCTCTTTCTCCCCCTCTCTCCAGCATGGTGTGACTAAGTGTCAGAAGAAACAGTGTCCAGTCCTGACCTGTAGTAACATCACCCGCCGGGAGGGCATGTGCTGTCCTGAGTGCCAAGGTGACAAACACACACACACACACACATACATACACACACACACACACCATGCTCCCTAGCCAGAGCATCTGAGGACACATGCTTGAAATTGCGAGACATGCTCTCAATCCTGATGACATGGTTTCAAACAGTGATGATTCATGTAGTAATCATAGATTGAATTCATATTGGATTGTCTCTCTTGTTTAGATTCCAAAGAGGAAGAGGAGGAGCTGATGAAAGTTCCGGAAAAGAAGAACAGCTGGAGACACTGAGCTGAGACCGCCTCTCCACCCGCATCCCCCCTTCTACCTTCTCTCTACCTACCCCCTCATGGGGAGACCTAGACCTGCACACTGGGTCAGCTAACACCCCCTAAAGCCAAGCCCCTATGATCCTCCTACCCCGACCCACAACCCCCTGTCCTCTCCCACCCCCTAGTCAACCTCTGGATTGTAACGAAGGAAGGAAAGACAAGCAGAGGAAAAGAAGGAGAAAGATTAGCACCAAGGTGTCATGGAAGGGACTGAGGACGTACAGTCCACAGAAGCTAACTGACAGAATGGAAAGAAAGGACCAAAAAGAGATATGAAATGGACCAACATAACTGCTGCAGCTGTGTCTTTTGCCTGGTATCTCCTTTGAAATTTGACTTTTGTTGTTGTTGTTGTTTCTAGTTGTTTTGCTTCCTCTTGATGAATATTACCCTTTTAAAAATCACACACAATTACCCTTCATATTCGAATACCGGTACACAAGGTGACACTGTTTGTTGTTTAGTTGTTCAAATGGATGTATTGGTAGTCTTGATTAGGAATTATTTCTGAAGTCCAGCCCTAAGTTGTGTTTGTGCATACTCACTTTTGAGTGTGTGTGTGTGTGTGTGTGTGTGTGTGTTTACCAGTGGTAAGAAGGCTTGCTAAACTGCCACAAACATACGAGGCAGTAAACTTACTGGGTGGCTAGATGGAAACACACACACAAAACAGACTGAGCATCACTGACGATCTCATACATCAAAACATATGTTCACTTATCCCATCCAGTCAGCACCAATAGAACACTTCCCTTGGAAAAGCATAACAGCAACCTCTTCTAATTGCTTACTGAAGAGGTTAGAATATACACAAAGTTTACATGAACATCTGTTGTAGATTTATTTGCAGCTCTGACCTGTATTGCACCTCTTCATGTGCTCGTCCATGATGTTATCAGTTTCTCATTTCAGTAATATCTGTAATTATTTTATAATACTTTGTATTAGTGTTGTTATTTTTATGAATCTTGCTTGTATTTATTGAACGTGTGAAGGAAAAAATAAAAGTTGTTCGTAATAAATTGTCTTTTGTCAATTTAGTTGAAATCCATAACTTTTTCCGCTTTCCTCCTCTCTTCTCTCTTCATCTTAATCTCTCTTTCTTTCATTTCTTCTCTTCACTCTTCCATTTCCTGTATCAACTGGTTCCACTTTCTTTTCCCTAACTTTATTTGACTCCTCTCTGTCTCTCTACTTTTCAATGCATCCTCTCTCTCTCTCTCTCTCTCTCTCTACATACATGTATAACCACTTACCTATGGAGATGACAGGCCATTTTGACCTGACTTGCTCTCTCTGTCCTCTCCCTTTTCTTGCTCTCTTCCCCTCTGATCTGTCTGTTTTCCTTCCTTCTCCCTTGTTCTGTCCAGCTGGATTTGAGGAATGGGGAAATGTGACAAACAGACGTAGCTCCCGTACTCTCTCTCTCCTCTCTCTCCCTCTCCACCCTTCATCAGATGGCACTCTCTCTTTCTTTTCCTCTCCTTCGTTCCATAGACACACACCACATGTGTTCTATAGCACTTGCAATGCACTCTGTCCCTGAAGGAACACTCTCTCTCACACATACAGACAGACACAAATGCACGCACACACACGATCACAATGACTCAGCCAAAGGACAGACAGACTGGAACATAAACACACATGCACAGATGTACACAGGTACACACTCTGCCCCTGAGGAATGAACACACACATGCACGTAGGTTAGCGTTTTTCCATCATGAATCTTGTTCTGGAGGCAGCTCTGCATTGTTGTCCCTAGCTGGCACAGCCACAGCCACAAAGTCTTAAAATCTGTTTTTAAACGTAACCTTAACCACACTGCAAATCCATCTGCCACACCCTAACCTTAAATTAAGAACGAAAAGCTCATTTTTGTTTTCAGTACTTTTTACAATATAGCCAATTTTTACTTTGCAGCTGGCCTATTTAAGGGGAAATTGCTCAGTTCTGCCTCCAGGACAAGACTCATGACAACAAACGTAAACCTGCCACATGCACACTGATTCAGCCAAAGGACACAGACTGAACATCTACCGCTCCCCCTATGGGCAGGTAAATAGTACTGACATAAATCACATCCTATGGTAGAGCCAGCTGGTTGTGAGCATGCCCAGTTGCACCTGCTGACCTTCCCTTAGCAGAGAGAGAGGCCATGTTGTAAAGCCGCCAGCCGTCTAACCAGCCAGCAGCCACACAGCTGGAGGCTAGGGTCAAAGGTCAACAATGCTGAGCTATGGCTCTGTTCCGACAGCTTGGATCAGAGGCATGTCTACTGACTGGCTGGGGGAGGGAGGGACGGAAGTATGTGGGTCTGCATCTGCATGCCATAGTGTGGGTGCATTTTCATGGCACATTCCTGTCTCTCTGTGGGTAAGTGTTCACTCCTTCTCTCTTTCCCCCCTCTCTTCTTTTTCTCCCTCCATCTCTCCTCCTGTCTCTCCCTCTCTCTCTTGCTACGTGGCTTTGTGGGTCACAGGGCCTTTGAAAAGCCTCTTAAATCTCTGGGCCTGAGCTGAGCCACGGGCAGGCAGCACAGGGCTCAGCTCCACAATAACCCCCTATAGCAGACAGCACACCCAGGGACACAGCCCCACCCAGACTGGGCTAGGAGAAACTTACAGGGGAACTCTGTCTGAAAAGACGAGACGCAGTGCTTTAGAAGTCTATACCTCTTCATTGTAGGGTGAAGGTCGAAGGTTACAGTGCCCTTTGAGGCAGCAAATGATAAAGGACAGGAGTTGAATGAGTAGAGAAGAAAACAGTAGTTGAAGAGAGTGTGGGGTTATAAAAAGAGGAGCAAATGGAAGATAAAAGAAGATGGGATCAGAGAGCAGATAGAGAGAGTGTGGAGCGAGAGATAGAGGAGAGAACAGGAGGAGGAGGAGAGACCTGCTGTTGTCCTAGTGTGGCCCAGGGCTGTTTAACTTTCTCCAGGAGTAGTTACACAAAGGGGGAGACGGGTAAACAAGGCTCCTGCATCATCAAACCCAGAGAGAAAGAGAGAGAGAGGGGAGGTAGAGTTAAAGAATCAAAGAGGAAGAGGGGTAGAGAGACACAGACAGTAAGGGTTTTCCACTGGACTAACACTGTACCCCTTCTCTTATAATGACAACAACAGGATAGCGATATAAACTGCTCAAATGACCAGGAATTAGCGACTCTGCAAACAAACATGCTACTAACACTCACTGTTCACACATGCACGCGCACACACACACACACACACACTACGTTAATCCATTCAGTCCTTTCTGTTGTTCCCCTACAGAGGTCTACTGTGACCTCTAGTGGTCGCTGGCGGAAACTGCAGTGAATTCTTGAAAACATTAGATTTAGGACTGTGGAAACTTGACATCCAGGCATCAGTTTGTCTATGGATGCCACAGTTCCTGGGACATGAGAAAGCCAAGGGCCATTCCTGCAGAGTAACGAGGATAAGGAGACCATTTCCGAGCAGTCACTCAGATTATATATTTATTGTTGTTTTAATATTGTTTTAAATGTATTGTTTTATTATTGTTATAATATTATTGTTTTATTATTGTTATAACATTATTGTTATAATATTTTTTATTTATTATTGTTATAATATTATTTTATGAATGTTGTTTTAATATTATTGTTTTATTGCCATCTGCTGGACTGAGTGAGTATTACAGGAGACTGGAGAGAAAACAAGAGAGCAGACTGGCTGATATTTGATTAAACATGACCAGGGTATGACATACATAAAATGTTTGATCTGTCATTGTTCAATAGATCCTCTGTATGCTGGGGCTCACATAGTGATTTGCTTGCCTTGGACATGACACTTCAAGCGGGGCTGGGGCAAGGAGTGGGGTTTAAGGGCTGTATAGAGGGAGGGAAGGAGAGAAGAGAAGAGAATGGGGAGAGGAGAGGAGAAGATTTAGAGGACTGGATAGAGAGACAGGAGAGGAAGGAGGGAGGGAGATGAGTGTTTAGAGAGCTGTATAGAGAGACAGGAGAGGAAGGAGGGAGGGAGATGAGTGTTTAGAGAGCTGTATAGAGAGACAGGAGAGGAAGGAGGGAGGGAGATGAGTGTTTAGAGAGCTGTATAGAGAGACAGGAGAGGAAGGAGGGAGGGAGATGAGTGTTTAGAGAGCTGTATAGAGAGACAGGAGAGGAAGGAGGGAGGGAGATGAGTGTTTAGAGAGCTGTATAGAGAGACAGGAGAGGAAGGAGGGAGGGAGATGAGTGTTTAGAGAGCTGTATAGAGAGACAGGAGAGGAAGGAGGGAGGGAGATGAGTGTTTAGAGAGCTGTATAGAGAGACAGGAGAGGAAGGAGGGAGGGAGATGAGTGTTTAGAGAGCTGTATAGAGAGACAGGAGAGGAAGGAGGGAGATGAGTGTTTAGAGAGCTGTATAGAGAGACAGGAGAGGAAGAAGGGAATGAAGGGAGAGCAGAGGAGAGGAGACTTTAAGTGGGACTTTGTGCTCTTTACAAGTACAGTAATAACTCTAAACTAAGGAATATTTCTAAGAGAGTAACCAACCAATAGAAATCCCAAGAGCACTTCAAGTCCAGAGCTTCCATGTGTATTGGATTCTTCTGCATTCCATTACCGTGATTAATCTTCCATTCCCAAACTTCCAATGTAGGATTAATCCTAGGTGGTATCCAGGCTTTGAGCCTGTCCGGTCACGCACTAGTCACGCACTAGTTGAAAGACAGCATGAGAGGGCAACAATAGGTTTGGAGAATCAAATTACATTATTGAATTTGGCGTCCCCACGCGCTCTCATCTCCACACTGCGTTGGCTAACGAAATACAGAGCCACGGAGTGTAATTGAACAATGCAGTAGGGCAAAACGACGTCCCAAAACAATTAACGTCGAGATGAATGTGTCAGGCAGGGCACATTGGAGTCTAATTGGGGTATTTTCTCTCAGTTTTAAACCCAAATGATTTTTTAATCTGCTTTATTGTCGACAAGGGGATTCTGTATGTCCCTGTCAGGTGACTTATGGCTATAATTAACGGGCCTATACTTTGTTTCGTTCATGAATTAACTATCAGTCTATGAGGGAAAAACCTGGAGGATTCCTTTCCGGTCCGAAATCAGTAATGGCTCCGGAGCTGAGACACAAATTACAGCCATAGCCACTTTACCTCCAGAATCCAAATCCATCTTTAGACCCGGCGTTTTCCAAACCGAGATGGATGTGGCAGCGTCGGCACGTTACTGCTTACTGTGCTGTGTAGACTACTAGGCTACTGTGTCGGACTGGGCTGGAAAATACGATAGCCTAGACGTAAGGCTGAAGACATGAATGATGAACCGAACCTACCGCTTTCCCGTCAGACGCCATGGGCTTGCGCATTACCACAGCTCCCCAAGACTCGAGAAACAGACGAGCCCAGTCAACCCAGCATAGACGCATCATGAATAAACATGTATCTTACGCTTTACTTTTCACTCTCAAAGCCTCTGTGTTATAATTGCCGTTTGTCGGGCAGAGCTCATCTAAAAAAAAGAACCTAAGTTAACTGCACTCGTGTGCGTCAGGGTAGCACAGAAAGAACGAGTCAACGACTCATTCAAAGCAAAGGGGAGGGGGGCATTCATGATTTTACTCATATTTTAATTAAACCCTGTGGTGTCATTTTGAATTAGGCTATCGGCATGGATTTATTATAGGCTTCTCCTTACGAAACTGATACGCGAAGCCTATCAATCCCTATCATACTCTGATCAACACCACATGTGGAGGCGCGAGTGGAGCAGAAAGAGCTGGGCAGTAACAGTTGCTGCGGCAGCACCCGCATTGCAACACAGAATCGATGTTCCGCTGTACCAGCATGGGCAAGACTAGCTGTTGCATGCATGGGTTTCGTTTCTATCCCCCCTCCAAAATAACGAGTCAGATCCCGTTGACGTCACGTCCTCTGATACCTATAGCTATCTGTATGTGTATTCCCTCGCAATTTGATAGGTTGAACAGGGAATGCGGCTTGAGAAATTCCAGTTGGAAGTTGGGCTGAACAGCACGGTTTCTCATCATCAGCGAAGCGACAAGCCTGGCAGCCGGGGTGGCAGTTTCGAAGGAGGCTATGAAGCAACAGGAATAAGGATTAGAATTCCTGGACATCGGTTGTAGCCTGTAGCCCACTATAGCAGCAAACCAACCATCTCCAGCCTGTAGCCCACTATAGCAGCAAACCAACCATCTCCAGTGCCAGATAGTGATGAAAAAACAAATCTTAACTTTCCTTAAGAAGACCACCTTCTCTTGTGGTCGAATTTTGCCATCTTGCCTCCACTCTTTCCCCACCCTTCCAACCCAATGCTCAGGGGAGATATGGAGTATCACAGGTGACTGGAGCCCAACAGGGACATTTTAGGATTGTGAACTGGAGATATCGCATTGAGGAAAGGATGGTGAGTATGGGGAAATGTTCATCCTGCTCTCATCTCCCATTAACCAGCTATTGCCCCCATTCCCTCGCCTCACCCTCACCCTGTCTCTCAGACCCACGGTTCCATTCAGACAGAAGTCCCGCGGTGCCGACATGGTCACATTCAACCGTGAAGATCACCCTCATCATCGCAAGTGATGCCCGCTCACCCAGAGGCGACAGACTGACACACACACACAAACACACACACACAGAGTGCAGCAAACAGATGACAGATGAAAATTATATTTGCTGGTATATTCTCTACTCACATGCCTACCATTAAACCTGTTGCCTGATGAGAGTTGTTACTCTATCCTAACAGCCTATAATAATCAGTGCTGGTTCAGATATTCTGGTTGGCCTATAAATGTAGACTTTTTATGGTTACTTGCAATACAACTTTATAAAGTGATGGAGGTGACACATGTGACACTGACGCATCAAGTGAGAGTGAGTGACGCACCAGATGACTTTCATTTCAGATATTGATCTTCAATATTGCATCTTCTTTCCCTCTTGTGGTTTAAGAGTGAGAAGGCTAAGTAAGTGTGATAAAATGGATTAAGTGTGATTTAAAAAATGTAAAAAAATAAGGAATGGAGGACAATAAACGGAGAAGATGCTCCAGGGAAGTGGTTCCCAGACCCCTATAGTCCCGTACCCCTTCAAACATTCAACCTCCAGCTGCGTACCCCCTCTAGCACCATGGTCAGCACACTTTCAAATGTTGTTATTTGCCATCATTGTAAGCCTGCCACACACACTATACGATACATTTATTAAACATAAGAATGAGTGTGAGTTTTTGTCACAAACCGGCTCGTGGGAAATGACAAAGAGCTCTTATAGGACCAGGGCACAAATAATAATATAATAATTATCAATCATTTTGCTCTTTATTTGACAATCGTACAGATAAAACCTTATTTGTTCATCGAAAAATGTGAATAACTCACCACAGGTTAATGAGAAGGGTGTGCTTGAAAGGATGCACATAACTTTGCAATGTTGGGTTGTATTGGAGAGAGTCTCAGTCTTAAATCATTTCCCACATACAGTCTGTGCCTATATTTAGTTTTCATGCTAGTGAGGGCCGAGAATACACTCTCACATAGGTACGTGGTTGCAAAGGGTATCAGTGTCTTATTAGTGCGATTTGCCAAGGCAGGATACTCTGAGCGCAGCCCAATCCAGAAATCTGGCAGTGGCTTCTGATTAAATTACATTTTCACAGAACCGCTTGTTGCAATTTTGAGGCTCTCTTGTTCAAATATGGGTAAGTGGACTGGAGGCAGGGCATGTAAGGGAAAACAAATACAGTTGTTTGTGTCATCCGTTTAAGGAAAGTACCTGCGTAATTGTGTACCCAACTCACTCAGGTGCTTCGCTATATCACATTTGACATTGTCCGTAAGCTTGAGTTCATTTGCACACAAAACAGAGAAGAGCTCCAACTTCTTAATCACAGCCTCAATTTTGTCCCACACATTGAATACAGTTGCAGAAAGTCCCTGTAATCCTAGATTCAGATCATTCAGGTGAGAAACAACATCCCCCAGATAGGCCAGTAGTGTGAGAAACAACATCCCCCAGATAGGCCAGTCGTGTGAGAAACTCATCATCATGCAAGCGGTCAGACAAGTGAAAATTATGGTCAGTAAAGAAAACTTTAAGCTAAAAAATCGAGTCAATACTTTGCCCCTTGATAACCAGCACACTTCTGTATGTTGTAAAAGCATTACATGGTCGCTGCCCATATCATTGCATAGTGCAGAAAATACACAAAAGGTCAGGGGCCTTGCTTTAACAAGAGCCTCTCGGTGGAGGCTGCTGTGTACCCAAGTGGCTTCGGGAGCAACTGCTTGCACGCGCGTTACCACACCACTATGTCTCCCTGTCATGGCTTTTGCCCCATCAGTACAGATACCAACACATCTTGAACACCAAAGTCCATTTGATGTCACAAATCTGTCCAGTACTTTAAAAATATCACTGGCTTGTATGCGAAGTAGTAATTGTTTCAAAACATCTCCTGCCATGACCCTGATGCGTTGTGAAACAGTGTTGTTTGATGAAGTCGTTGTCTGTATAGTTTCTTTGGTCTTTTCCCCCAGCATTGTCCCAGCCATATCCGTGGCAGCAGGAAGAATGAATTCCTCCACAATAGTATGGGCTTGCCTGTCCTTGCCACTCGGTAGCTCACCATATAAGATGCTTCTAGCCCCTTCTTATTAATGGTATCTGATGCTTTTATAGATGTCTTACTACTCAAAAGTCGTCTTAATTCTCGCTCCATAAACTCCCATGTGATTATTTTTCAATTTGGCATGTTTTGTTTCTAAATGTCTATGCAAGAGTGAACGTTTCATTGAGTTGTGAGATAGTACGTTTGCACAATAAACACACTGTGGCTGAGGAAAGGCACTACTCCCAATGTAAGTGAAACGAGGCAGTGAAACCAGGCTTCCTGTTGAGAAAAAAACCTCACCCAAATGTATAGCCCTGTTGGAAAATATAAATGGACTGTTTGAAAATGTGAAGGAAAAAAAAGGTGGATTTAAAAAAAAAATATATATATACATATATATATATATATATGTATAAGTAAAGAAAAGTATTGCACGTACCCCAGTTTGGGAATACCTGCTCTAGGGTAACCTTCTGTCTTTTATTCTCTTTCTCGCTCTGTTTGTTTTCAGTACTACCCAAACACTTGTTATAGGGAAATTAATTGTTTAAAAGAAAGATGAGGTTTTAATGAAATTCATTCCCTTAAATCCATCAGTCGTGAGTGTGTATGTGGAGGGTGTCTAAAACGTCAGTGAGTAGCCCTTAACCATGCTATTTTCTGAATAGTCCTGTCTGCCGAATTCCCTGTTCAAGTCCACTAATCCATCCGGTGTGTGTGTGTGGTTGTCACGTTGTAGAAATTATTGGAGACAGGCGCAGGAATTCGTAATACGGGGGTTTAATACTCCACCCAAAATATACAACATGCCATAAAAGGCACAGGGACGAAGCCCAAAACAAACACATATTCAAAAACACAGGGATGTAATCCAAACAAAAGAGCAAGGTTAAACCTCTAATAAATACACAGAACGAGACCCATTAACAATGCACGGGATGAGACCCGTAATAACAATACACAGAACGAGACCCATTAACAATGCACAGAACGAGACCCATTAACAATGCATGGGACGAGACCCATTAACAATGCACGGGATGAGACCCGTAATAACAATACACAGAACGAGACCCATTAACAATACACGGGACGAGACCCGTAATAACAATACACAGAACGAGACCCATTAACAATACACGGGATGAGACCCGTAATAACAATACACAGAACGAGACCCATTAACAATGCACGGGACGAGACCCGTAATAACAATACACAGAACGAGACCCATTAACAATGCATGGGACGAGACCCATTAACAATACACGGGATGAGACCCGTAATAACAATACACAGAACGAGATACACGGGACGAGACCCGTAATAACAATGCACAGAACGAGACCCATTAACAATGCACGGGATGAGACCCGTAATAACAATACACAGAACGAGACCCATTAACAATGCACAGGACGAGAACCGTAATAACAATGCACAGAACGAGACCCATTAACAATGCACAGGACGAGACCCGTAATAACAATGCACAGAACGAGACCCATTAACAATACATGGGACAAGACCCGTAATAACAATGCACAGAACGAGACCCATTAACAATGCACGGGATGAGACCCGTAATAACAATACACAGAACGAGACCCATTAACAATGCACGGGACGAGAACCGTAATAACAATGCACAGAACGAGACCCATTAACAATGCACGGGACGAGACCCGTAATAACAATACACAGAACGAGACCTATTAACAATACACTGGACGAGACCCATTAACAATGCACAGAACGAGACCCATTAACAATGCATGGGACGAGACCCATTAACAATGCACGGGACGAGACCCGTAATAACAATGCACAGAACGAGACCCATTAACAATGCACGGGACGAGACCCGTAATAACAATACACAGAACGAGACCCATTAACAATGCACGGGACGAGACCCATTAACAATGCACAGAACGAGATCCATTAACAATGCATGGGACGAGACCCATTAACAATGCACGGGACGAGACCCGTAATAACAATGCACAGAACGAGACCCATTAACAATGCACAGGACGAGACCCGTAATAACAATACACAGAACGAGACCCATTAACATTGCACGGGACGAGAACCGTAATAAGAAGTACACAATACACGCAGCACGAAAGGGACATGGGAACAATAACCGACCAAACAATGGTGAACAGAGGGCACATATATACAATTACTAATCAGGGGAATTGGAATCAGGTGTGCGTAATGAGACAGTTCAGTGACGCCTAGAGGCCGGTGACGTAGACCTCCGGAACTGGTGCACAGAATGAGCAGCAGTACCGGGGGAATCCGTGACAGTGGTGTGTGTGCATGTGTGAGTGACTTACCTCACTCGATTAGTGATATCTAATGCCTCATTGTTGTACACACAACAGCAGCACCAGGAAGATGGATACGGCTATTTGTAGTTGTGCTGATTTCATGACTTAATATACAATAATTTCCCTCCACTTTAGAGTTACCAGTGCTCTATTATGTGTTGATGTTGTATAGATGTTCAATTAAAATGATGTTCTGGGAAGATTCAGATGGTACCTGTGAGACCTGTGACAGTGGCTTTTAAATAGAATCCCTATTAAATCCCTCTCAAAGATACAGAAGAATCCATGGTCTGTACCTGCTCATAACATACTGTAGCAACAGGGAGGATGTAACAACAAGGTCTGCTAAGACAACCTCTAATAAGCTCTTGGGTGCCTCTTAGAAATGTCCTCTTAAAAGTCTAACTCCATCCTGAAACTTCATTCCAGAGATAAGTACTCATCCATCCCTGAAAGAGATGGAAAGAGATAGAGAGAAGCGGGTACATTATAAACGTTAGACTCATTTTGACATTCACTCTCTCATCCTAGAGATGAGGGCTTCCAGCCATTCATGAGAGAGAGAGAGAGAGGGAGAGAAGAGCGATAGAGAGGGAGAGGGAGGGAGAGAAGAGAGGGAGAGTGAGGGAGAGAAGAGAGAGAGAGGGAGAGTGAGGGAGAGAAGAGAGAGAGAGAGGGAGAGGGAGAGGGGTGAGGGAGAGAAGAGAGGGAGAGGGAGAGTGAGGGAGAGAAGAGAGAGAGAGGGAGAGTGAGGGAGAGAAGAGAGAGAGAGAAGCGGGTACATTATAAACATTAGACTCATTTTGACATTCACTCTCTCATCCTAGAGATGAGGGCTTCCAGCCGTTCATGAGAGAGAGAGAGAGAGAGAGAGAAGGAGAGTGAGGGAGAGAAGAGCGATAGAGAGGGAGAGGGAGGGAGAGAAGAGAGATAGAGAGGGAGAGGGAGAGTGAGGGAGAGAAGAGAGAGAGAACCAGGTGCATTATAAACGTTAGACACATTTTGACATTCACTCTCTCATCCTAGAGATGAGGGCTTCCAGCCATTCATGAGAGAGAGAGAGAGAGAGAGAGAGAGAGTGAGGGAGAGAAGAGCGATAGAGAGGGAGAGGGAGAGTGAGGGAGAGAAGAGAGATAGAGAGAGAACACATGTCCATCCCTGAGCGAGAAAGAGAAAACCTGAAAGACAGACAGCATAGACAAATAGCTGCTTCATATGTAGGAATCACTAGAGAAATAGCTGCATTCGCTGCTTTGCATGTAGGAATCACTAGAGAAATAGCTGCATTCGCTGCTTTGCATGTAGGAATCACTATCCAATAGCCTCAGAGGAACTCTTTTGAAGTGTATGTCTGTCTGCTCCATGTGTAGAGATTACCGTCTGAGGGCTAAAGTGTTTTCCTGCTCCATAGAGATGAGAACAGAGAGGTCTCTTCTGATTCTGCACTGCGCCTCGCAGAGCTGGAGGGATTTGAAAAAGAGAGAGAAAAAGTGAGAAAGAGAGAGAGAGCGCATTGAAATACTAGATAACAAATGACACTGGCGGCTGCTACATTTACGAGGCTTCTTTAATTTTTAAACACCCCCGTCTCGATAACGTTGCTCTCTAAGACCTCATCACTTTAATGGCTCTGGACATCCTAGCCCTCATACTACCGACTGGGGTCATTTTGACCCCAGAAGCATATGTTTTATCACAGCCCAAAGGTGGTTTATATCATTCTTCCAATTTTCATGACTTTGTCAATCAACTTGTTCTTAATAAATCTAAATAATTGTTTAGTATTTCTGTATCAATATGGACTTTTTTTAAGTCGTTCATGGTCATTTTGACACTAGCCAAAAACATCTAATTCTGCTTATTGTTACGGTTTTCTAGGTGTGAAGGAGAGTCGGACCAAAATGCAGCGTGTAGATTGCGATCCATGTTTAATGAATGTAAACCACGAAGCAATAACAAACACTACAAAACAAAGAACTTAACGAAAACCGAAACAGCCTATACTTGTGTAAACTAACACTGAGACAGGAACAACGACACATAGGACAATCCCCCACGACAAACTCAAAGAATATGGCTGCCTAAATATGGTTCCCAATCAGAGACAACGATAAACACCTGCCTCTGATTGAGAACCACTCCAGACAGCCATAGACTTTGCTAGATAACCCCACTAGCTACAATCCCAATACATATACACCAAAACCCCAAGACAAAACACACCACAATACAAAAACCCCATGCCACACCCTGGCCTGACCCAATACATGAAGAAAAACACAAAATACTTAGACCAGGGCGTGACACTTATAGTAATTTGATAGATGGGATGTTTATTTGAATCCTGGTTTCTCTGGAGACATAATAACAAGTTATCCATACCACCAGAGTCTGGAGGGAGACATGTATCAGATAGACAGATCATCTGGAGAGATATAACTCCCCATGCACTCACCTACCACATATCATATGGCTTTGTGCAAAACCAAAATACCCTTATTTATGTGCATATAAAAATCTGCCTATGGTGTATAAAGCCTGCTAACGATATAAATACCTGATACAACTGCAATATAGAACTCCGATACACTCTGAATCTACCCCCAGAGCTGTATAATTGGTGTGTATTCTCTAAAAGGTAATAATTCTAGGGCAAATCTAAAAACTATATTTGAATCCAGGTTTCTTTGGAGACATAACATTAAGTTATCCATACCATCAGAGGTATGAAGGGGGACCTGTGTCAGTGATTTTGACCAGATAGACAGATCACCTGCAGAGATGGCGCATCCTATGTATTTACCTATGGTTATAACTGGTTATACAAGTCAGTGTTATGAATACTTGGTAGAACTGTAATACAGAAACCAGCTACTCTCTGAATGGACACAGTACGGTATTGGTATGTATTCTCCAAATATTTTTATTTATTTTACAGAAATGTTTTATAAATACCAGAATTACTATAATATCCTCCAATATTCTATATGTGCAACATGTTATGGTATATGGGTTGCTAAACCATTTGGTTTGAAGTGACTTTGAGGATTTGGGCATCCTTTTTGAATCATCCTAGCAATGCTAATGCTGGCTGGGTGTCACACCCTGACCATAGTTTGCTTTGTATGTTTCTATGTTTTGGTTGGTCAGGGTGTGATCTGAGTGGGCATTCTATGTTGATTGTCTTGTTTGTCTATTTCTATGTCTGGCCTGATATGGTTCTCAATCAGAGGCAGGTGGTAGTCATTGTCTCTGATTGGGAACCATATTTAGGTAGCCTGGGTTTCACTGTGTGTTTGTGGGTGATTGTTCCTGTCTCTGTGTTTTGCACCAGATAGGGCTGTTTTGAGTTTTCACATTTCATTGTTTTTGTAGTTTATTCATGTATAGTTTTCCTTTATTAAACAAACATGAATCATCATCACGCCGCATTTTGGTCCGCCTCTCCTTCAACTAAAGAGAACCGTTACAGAATCATCCACCATAACAGGACCAAGCGGTGTGGTGAAAGGCAGCAGGAGCAGCGCGAGGAGTACTGGACATGGGAGGACAAATTAGACGGAAGAGGACCCTGGGCTCAGCCAGGAGAATATCGCCACCCCAAAGAAGAACTGGAGGCGGCGAAAGCGGAGAGGCGCCGGTATGAGGAGGCAGCACGGCGACGTGGATGGAAGCCTGAGAGTCAGCCCCAAAAATGTCTTGGGGGGGCTCACAGGGAGTATGGCTACGCCAGGTAGGAGACCTGCGCAATCTTCCTGTGCTTACCGCGGTACATTCCAGCTCTGCGTATCGGCCGGGCTAGAGTGAGCGTCGAGCCAAGTGCCATGAAGCCGGCTCTACGCATCTGGTCCCCAGTGTGTCTCCTTGGGCCGGCTTACATGGCACCAGCCTTGCGCACGGTGTCCCCGGTTTGCCTGCATAGGCCAGTGCGGGCTATTCCACCTCGCCGCACTGGCAGGGCGACCGGGACCATTCAACCGGGTAAGGTTGGTCAGGCTCGGTGCTCAAGAGCTCCAGTGCGCCTGCACGGTCCGGTCTATCCGTCGCCACCTCCATGCACCAGCCCTCCGGTGGCAGCCCCCCGCACGAGGCTGTCTCTCCGGCTCATCCTTACAGGTGCTCCCACCTGTCCAGCGTTGCCGGAGCCTTCCTCCTCTCCAGCGCTGTCGGAGCCTCCCGTCTGCCCAGCGCCGCCTGAGCCTCCCGTCTGCCCAGCGCCGCCTGGGCCTCCCGTCTGCCCAGCGCCGCCAGTGCCGCCCGTCTGCCCAGCGCCGCCAGTGCCGCCCGTCTGCCAGGAGCCGCCAGTGCCGCCCGTCTGCCCAGCGCCGCCAGTGCCGCCCGTCTGCCCAGCGCCGCCAGTGCCGCCCGTCTGCCAGGGGCCGCCAGTGCCGCCCGCCTGCCAGGGGCCGCCAGTGCCGCCCGCCTGCCAGGGGCCGCCAGTGCCGCCCGCCTGCCAGGGGCCGCCAGTGCCGCCCGCCTGCCAGGGGCCGCCAGTGCCGCCCGCCTGCCAGGGGCCGCCAGTGCCGCCCGCCTGCCAGGGGCCGCCAGTGCCGCCCGCCTGCCAGGGGCCGCCAGTGCCGCCCAGTCAGCCAGGGGCCGCCAGTCAGCCAGGGGCTGCCAGTGCCGCCAGTCAGCCAGGGGCCGCCAGTCAGCCAGGGGCCGCCAGTGCCGCCAGTCAGCCAGGGGCCGCCAGTGCCGCCAGTCAGCCCAGAGCAGCTGCCCCTCTGTCCCGAGCAGCTGCCCCTCTGTCCCGAGCAGCTGCCCCTCTGTCCCGAGCAGCTGCCCCTCTGTCCCGAGCAGCTGCCCCTCTGTCCCGAGCAGCTGCCCCTCTGTCCAGTGGGGTCATTAAGTAGGGTCGCCGTGGCTAGGAGGTCACGGAAGCGGACAAGGTGGGGGACTAAGACTACGGTGAAGTGGGGGCCACGTCCAGCACCAGAGCCGCCACCGCGGACAAATGCCCACCCAGACCCTCCCCGATAGGTTCAGGTTTTGCGGCCGGAGTCCGCACCTTGGGGGGGGTACTGTCACACCGGGACCATAGTTTGCTTTGAATGTTTCTATGTTTTGGTTGGTCAGGGTGTGATCTGAGTGGGCATTCTATGTTGGATGTCTTGTTTGTCTATTTCTATGTCTGGCCTGATATGGTTCTCAATCAGAGGCAGGTGTTAGTCATTGTCTCTGATTGGGAACCATATTTAGGTAGCCTGGGTTTCACTGTGTGTTTGTGGGTGATTGTTCCTGTCTCTGTGTTTTGCACCAGATAGGGCTGTTTTGAGTTTTCACATTTCATTGTTTTTGTAGTTTATTCATGTATAGTTTTCCTTTATTAAACAAACATGAATCATCATCACGCCGCATTTTGGTCCGCCTCTCCTTCAACTAAAGAGAACCGTTACACTGGGGGTAAGTAAATGAAGCCATATTTTTGGTAATTGTCTCTCAAGATCAATGGATGAATCACTTTTTGTCAATACAGTTAGATATATTTCCAATTTCGGTGTACCGCCCCTTTAAATGTCTTGCTTGTCCTATGTTGCTCTGCGTGTGCTCACTGCTCAATGATTGACTATATTGTAATTGTTGTTAATAACCTGCCCAAGCCGGCTGGCTAAAACCAGCACTTTTACTGAAACGTTGATTAATGTGCACAGTCCCTGTAAAAATAAAATAAACTCAAATGGCAGTCGTTTTCACCACATACATTTGTCAAAGACCAGCATCCCAGAGTCGCTTCTTCACTGTTGACATTGAGACTGGTGTTTTGCAGGGACTATTTATTGAAGCTGCCAGTTGAGGACTTGTTTCTCAAACTAGACATTCTAATGTACTTGTTATCTTGCTCAGTTGTGCACCGGGGCCTCCCACTCCTCTTTCTATTCTGGTTAGAGCCAGTTTGTGCTGTTTTGTGAAGGGAGTAATACACAGCATTGTAGGAGCTCTTCAGTTTCTTGCCAATTTCTCGCATGGAATAACCTTCATTTCTCAGAACTAATGATGTTTTGATAACAATTAAGTTGATATTTTGCTATGATTATTGGTTTTTCTAATAGATGACCCCAGTTGGTAATCAATGCATGTAAAATATGTTGATAATATGAGGGTTAAGTATGTTTGGGAAGCGATTGTCATTATAGATCAGTTTGTTTATGGCCTAAAACTATATGTTCTGTTTGGTTTGGTTTCCAATATGCTCCATGTTGGTTTGTTTCTGCAGAGGTATGTTGGAGACCCTCAGCCACAGTCATTACTCAGAAGGATTTATGAGTAAAAGGGATGCCTACCTGCCTACATGACTATGAATGAGCTTCCTGTAAAGTATGCAGGAGTTTGTGGTAAATAATACTAGAGTTTACAAGTTTGGACACCAAGACTCTCTCTCTCCCTCCCTCGCACGCACACACACACACACCACACACCTTATATTCCAGAGAAGCGTGCTCATTGTTTGTAATGAAATCAACGCAGGCTTTTAATCCTATCAGAGAGAGCAGGCAGCACATACCCCTAGCTACGGTCACTCCGACACACACACACTGGAAACAGGCAGAGTATATACTACGGACGTGCACACACACACACACACCCGAGCCGCAGGTGCGCAGACAGTTGTTTCAGCCTAACGCCAACCGTTGAATCAGCTATTCAATCAGGAATTCAACAAATGTGTTGTGTTAGTGCTGGGCTGAAACAAATGCCTGCAAACATGTGACTCTCCAGGAGGATCAAAAGTGAAGAACAGTAAAATGCATCGAGTAAAATCCTTGTTCTGTTGCTAGACTGGTGGATGGTTCCGAGGTGTGGCTTAGGTGTGGGTTAGGACCATGCTGTGTCTAGGCTACCCTGGAGCCTCCAGAAGGACTGGTTGGAAGTGGAGACTATTTTATTGTTGCAGCTTGAGGTCTAAAGATATCTGACCTTGCTAACATATTTATTTTCTTAAATGCTAAATAATGTAGATTTGTGAACATATCAAAATACTTAAACTTACATGCAAAATACCTGCTGTTAACTTTTAAATGATTGGAATGAATTATCCAAAGAGAGTGTAAAAATGTGCTCACAGCTGTTACTGTGTCTGTGTGTATGTGAAACCATGGCCTCTGATTATAGTGTGTGCCTGGCAGAATAATACAGAGGCCATTGGCAACAACACCTGACAACGGGAGGGAACAACATGTGATGTGTATGTATGGGTGTGTGTGAGAGAGAGTCAGTGTGTGTGAAAGAGAGGGGGGGGAGAGAGAGGGTGTGTGTGTGTGCTGGTCAGAATTCAGTCTCTTTCATCTCATTTCCCGATACACACATTCCAAAGGCCAACCCCTCAAAGCCCCCAGTCATGCTTTTGGCCAACCAGCAGCTTCGTCTTCATCCGCCTGAGAGTTTCCAGCGTTCCAATGTCAGTCTTCAGGCTGCAATACCCTGGAGGATGGAGTAGCACTCACACATGCATAAACACACATGCTCTCTCTTTCTCTCTCTCTTTCTCTCTCTCTCTTTCTCTCTTTCTCTCTCTCTCTCTCTTTCTCTTTCTCTCTCTCTCTCCTACTCTCTCGTTCTCTCTTTCGTTCTCTCTCTCTCTCGTTCTCTCTCTCTCGTTCTCTTTCTTTCTCTCTCTCTTGCTCTCTCTCTTGCTCTCTTTCTCTCTCTCTTGCTCTCTTTCTCTCTCTCTTGCTCTCTTTCTCTCTCTCGCTCTCTTTCTCTCCCTCTCTCTTTCTCTCTCTCTCTCGCTGCATGCTGGGAGTGATTGGTTTGATTTGGCGGGGATGGCAGCCCGAATGGGGATGCCATCCCTGTCACTTCGGCACGGCTTTAGGTGTGTTACTGAAGCTGCTGTCACGGTGGGTTTCTGGTCGCCGTAGGAGAGAACGTAGCTATGAGAATATTGCTTATGCATCCCGGAAGAATAAAGCTGTGGTGGTATTTCTTAAAGAAGAGTGTCTGGTTGATCGTATGGTAGAGCATGGCGTACTTCTTAAAGAAGAGTGTCTTGTTGATTGTATGGTAGAGCATGGCGTACTTCTTAAAGAAGAGTGTCTTGTTGATCGTATGGTTGAGCATGGTGTACTTCTTAAAGAAGAGTGTCTGGTTGATCGTATGGTAGAGCATGGTGTACTTCTTAAAGAAGAGCGTCTGGTTGATGGTATGGTTGAGCATGGCGTACTTCTTAAAGAAGAGCGTCTGGTTGATGGTATGGTAGAGCATGGTGTACTTCTTAAAGAAGAGTGTCTTGTTGATCGTATGGTTGAGCATGGTGTACTTCTTAAAGAAGAGCGTCTGGTTGATTGTATGGTTGAGCATGGTGTACTTCTTAAAGAAGAGCGTCTGGTTGATTGTATGGTAGAGCATGGTGTACTTCTTAAAGAAGAGTGTCTTGTTGATTGTATGGTAGAGCATGGCGTACTTCTTAAAGAAGAGTGTCTTGTTGATCGTATGGTTGAGCATGGTGTACTTCTTGAAAAGAAGAGCGTCTGGTTGATGGTATGGTAGAGCATGGTGTACTTCTTAAAGAAGAGTGTCTTGTTGATCGTATGGTAGAGCATGGTGTACTTCTTAAAGAAGAGTGTCTTATTGATCGTATGGTAGAGCATGGTGTACTTCTTAAAGAAGAGTGTCTAGTTGATCGTATGGTTGAGCATGGCGTACTTCTTAAAGAAGAGTGTCTAGTTGATCGTATGGTTGAGCATGGTGTACTTAAAGAAGAGTGTCTAGTTGATCGTATGGTTGAGCATGGCGTACTTCTTAAAGAAGAGTGTCTAGTTGATCGTATGGTTGAGCATGGTGTACTTCTTAAAGAAGAGTGTCTGGTTGATGGTATGGTTGAGCATGGCGTACTTCTTAAAGAAGAGCGTCTGGTTGATGGTATGGTAGAGCATGGTGTACTTCTTAAAGAAGAGTGTCTTGTTGATCGTATGGTTGAGCATGGTGTACTTCTTAAAGAAGAGCGTCTGGTTGATTGTATGGTTGAGCATGGTGTACTTCTTAAAGGAATGTTTATTCAAGTTACGCCGCTTTTTTCTCGGTCAACAAGGGTAACGATTTCAAATGTACCGCCGTTTATTCCAAATGAGCTATTGGAGCGCGAGTTATTGCGCTTTGGGAAGTTTGCCAGTTCAATGAAGGTTGTCCCGTTGGGTTGCAAACACCCGGCGTTGAAATAGGTAATGTCATTTCGGCGACAGGTGTTTATGTTTTTGGACTCACCGGAGCAGACTTTAGAGTTATCGTTTAAAATCAAGTATGACAATATAATGTATATGGCTTATGCTAGTACGGGTAGTCAACGGTGTTTTGAGTGTGGGGATGTTGGTCATAAGCGACATGCTTGCCCGAAAAGGGAGAAGGCCGAGGGAGGGGCGCAGGTGGTCCTCGTAACGCCTGGGCCCACTGATGTAAGGAGAGGTGGACCGACAGCGGTAGAGCCGCCAAAAGCACCAGTTGCTGAGGAACAAGTTATCCGTGTTGAGGGCACGGGGTTGCAACTTGTATTAGAGGGAAATGTTATGCTACAGAAAAGTATTGTTGTGGAAGGTAAGGATGTATCTGAAGAGCCAGTTCCTCAGACTGGTGAGCAGGTGCCCAGTACGAGTGCTGGGGTAAAGGAGGGGGTTCATGTGGAGCTAGGCTCCCAGGGAGTGGAGGAGATGCCCACTATGAGTAATGAGGTACAGGAGGGTTTTCATGTGGAGCTAGGCTCCCAGGTAGTGGAGGAGATGCCCACTACGAGTAATGAGGTTCATGTGGAGCTAGGCTCCCAGTTAGTGGAGGAGATGCCCACTATGAGTAGTGATGTTCAGGTGGGGCTAGTCTCCCAGGTAGTGGAGGAGATGCCTGGTACGAGTGATGAGGTGCAAGTGGGGAGTGTTGAAAGGGATGTGGTAGAGGGGAGTCAGTTGTCTGTGGTCTCAGCTGAGGATCAGGAGAATGATATGGATATCTCTTTAGATATGACAGCTGCTGGTGATGACTCAGTTTATGATCTAGAGGAGGTAAATAAGTTTCTGGATCAGACTTTTGGGAAATCTGTCGAAGTCCTCTTCTGGCTCTTCTGGCTGTTCATAAATGACCAGCATGGGTGGCAGAACAGTTGAAACTGGCAGATTATTTTGATGTTGATAAGTTTGTGAGGTCAGCTGTGGTGTTACAGAAGACGGTGGGGTTAGACCAATTGAGTGAGAAGAAGCGGTTTCGCTTGAGGAAATGTATTACTGCTGTTGCAGCAGCAAAAGGTGGTGGGAAACGTAGTCAGGTTAAGAGAAGAAAAAAAAATAATGATGATGATCATGCTTCATAGGGTGTCTTTTTTCTTGTTGGTTTCTCTGTGGTTTCTTCTGCTTTTCTTTTCTCTTTTCTATATGGAAGTACTAAGGGTAGGTTCTCTCAATATTAATGGGGGAAGGGACAGGAATAAGAGGACTTGGGTATTAGAAGTAATAAAACAGAAAAGGCTTAATGTAGTTTTCCTGCAGGAAACACATAGCAATGAGGTTGACTGGGGTATGTGCTGGGAGGGGCAGCATATACTCAGTCATGGTACTAATTTCAGTGCTGGGGTGGCAATCTTGTTTTCCTCAGGCTTAGGGGTGACTGTGGTATCTATAACAGAGATTGTCAAGGGTCGGGTTATATTGGTCAAGGTGGATGTTATGGGGTTTTTATTTTATTTTTTAATGTTTTTGCTCCTAATGAGGGTACAGAGCATATTGTTGTATTTGATTGAATAAAGGAAACCTTAAGACAGTGTGACCAAGAGGGGTGTATGGTTTTAGGGGGTGACTGGAATTGTACAGTGGATTTTACTGTTGATCGCACCGCTGAAGAACCTCACCTGCGGTCAGCCACTTGCCTGTCTGGCCTATTAACTGAGTTTGAGATTTCTGATGTGTGGAGAATAAGGAATGCAAAAGTTAGGCAGTACACATGGTTAAAAGTTAATGAAGGTCGTGTCAGTGCAGCAAGGTTAGACAGGTTGCATGTATCTGAGCAATACTGTAGTAGGGTTGGAGAGTGTGCCATTACTCCTGTGGGTTTCTCTGATCATCATATTGTTACTGTTGATATTCACTTGTCCTGTCCATGAAGGTCATCCATCACCTTACTGGTATTTTAATGTTAAATTGTTACATGTCATGTTTTGTGAAAGGTTTTTGTTGTTTTGGGAAAAATGGAGGGTTATAAAGGGGAATTCTGAGTCCTTGAGACAATGGTGGGAGGTTAGGAGGGCCCAAATATGAGTATTTTGTAAACAGTATACTGCTCTGTCTCAAATTGAAGTTAAAGAGACTATCAAGGCCCTTGAACAGGACATCAAGTCTATTGAATTGAAGCTGCTCACTCAGAACAACCCTGGACTAGTCATGAACTTACAGATCAAATCAAATCAAATCAAATTTATTTATATAGCCCTTCGTACATCAGCTGATATCTCAAAGTGCTGTACAGAAACCCAGCCTAAAACCCCAAACAGCAAGCAATGCAGGTGTAGAAGCACGGTGGCTAGGAAAAACTCCCTAGAAAGGCCAAAACCTAGGAAGAAACCTAGAGAGGAACCAGGCTATGTGGGGTGGCCAGTCCTCTTCTGGCTGTGCCGGGTGGAGATTATAACAGAACATGGCCAAGATGTTCAAATGTTCATAAATGACCAGCATGGTCGAATAATAATAAGGCAGAACAGTTGAAACTGGAGCAGCAGCACAGTCAGGTGGAAGTTGAAACTAGAGCAGCAGCATGGCCAGGTGGACTGGGGACAGCAAGGAGTCATCATGTCAGGTAGTCCTGGGGCATGGTCCTAGGGCTCAGGTCAGTTGAAACTGGAACAGCAGCATGGCCAGGTGGACTGGGGACAGCAAGGAGTCATCATGTCAGGTAGTCCTGGAGCTCAGGTCCTAGGGCTCAGGTCCTCCGAGAGAGAGAAAGAAAGAGAGAAGGAGAGAATTAGAGAACGCACACTTAGATTCACACAGGACACCGAATAGGACAGGAGAAGTACTCCAGATATAACAAACTGACCCCAGCCCCCCGACACATAAACTACTGCAGCATAAATACTGGAGGCTGAGACAGGAGGGGTCAGGAGACACTGTGGCCCCATCCGAGGTCACCCCGGACAGGGCCAAACAGGAAGGCTATAACCCCACCCACTTTGCCAAAGCACAGCCCCCACACCACTAGAGGGATATCTTCAACCACCAACTTACCATCCTGAGACAAGGCTGAGTATAGCCCACAAAGATCTCCGCCACGGCACAACCCAAGGAGGGGGGCGCCAACCCAGACAGGATGACCACAACAGTGAATCAACCCACTCAGGTGACGCACCCCCTCCAGGGACGGCATGAGAGAGCCCCAGTAAGCCAGTGACCCAGCCCCTGTAATAGGGTTAGAGGCAGAGAATCCCAGTGGAAAGAGGGGAACCGGCCAGGCAGAGACAGCAAGGGCGGTTCGTTGCTCCAGAGCCTTTCCGTTCACCTTCCCACTCCTGGGCCAGACTACACTCAATCATATGACCCACTGAAGAGATGAGTCTTCAGTAAAGACTTAAAGGTTGAGACCGAGTTTGCGTCTCTGACATGGGTAGGCAGACCGTTCCATAAAAATGGAGCTCTATAGGAGAAAGCCCTGCCTCCAGCTGTTTGCTTAGAAGTTCTAGGGACAATTAGGAGGCCTGCGTCTTGTGACCGTAGCGTACGTGTAGGTATGTACGGCAGGACCAAATCAGAGAGATAGGTAGGAGCAAGCCCATGTAATGCTTTGTAGGTTAGCAGTAAACCCTTGAAATCAGCCCTTGCTTTGACAGGAAGCCAGTGTAGAGAAGCTAGCACTGGAGTAATATGATCAAATTTTTTGGTTCTAGTCAGGATTCTAGCAGCCGTATTTAGCACTAACTGAAGTTTATTTAGTGCTTTATCCGGGTAGCCGGAAAATAGAGCATTGCAGTAGTCTAACCTAGAAGTGACAAAAGCATGGATTAATTTTTCTGCATCATTTTTGGACAGAAAGTTTCTGATTTTTGCAATGTTACGTAGATGGAAAAAGATGTCCTTGAAATGGTCTTGATATGTTCTTCAAAAGAGAGATCAGGGTCCAGAGTAACGCCGAGGTCCTTCACAGTTCTATTTGAGACGACTGTACAACCATTAAGATTAATTGTCAGATTCAACAGAAGATCTCTTTGTTTCTTGGGACCTAGAACAAGCATCTCTGTTTTGTCCGAGTTTAATAGTAGAAAGTTTGCAGCCATCCACTTCCTTATGTCTGAAACACATGCTTCTAGCGTGTTGTGTTGCTTCATTTTGTGTTAGGGGCAGCAAAATTAGCAGGACAAGAGACATGAACTGAGGTCGTTTCTGCATGAAATAGTGAAGGGTGCCTTGATTAGGTCTCGTTTCGCTTCCCTCAAGGATATGGATGCTCCTAGTGCTTTTTTTAAAACCTAGGACAGTCGACATTTCAACGTAAACAGATGGTCTGCCTTCGTCTCCCTGATGGGAAGGTAACCACGGATGATATTGAAATGCGTCAACATGCCGTGGATTTCTACTCGTCCCTTTATAAGGCGGAGGATTGTGACTCTCTGTGTACTGAACAGTTGTTACATGGTCTTCCTAAATTGGGACCTGAGCAGAGAGTCGCATTGGACGCTGACATTACACTGCAGGAGCTGTCCACAGCAGTTATGCAGCTCTCAACAGGCCGAGCCCCTGGCATCGATGGTTTACCATCTGAGTTTTATAAGCACTTTTGGGGGTCTATTGAGGAGGATTTTTATGAAGTGCTTTGTGAATCTTTTCATGAGAGTTCTCTTCCTGTATCCTGTCAACGTGCGGTGCTTTCACTGTTGCCAAAAAAGGGGGATTTGGCTCTCATAAAAAATTGGAGACCTGTTGCTTTGCTGTGCGCAGAATACAACATTTTTTCTAAATGTCTCTCAAACAGGTTGAAAGAGTATCTGGGATTGTTGGTCCACAAGGACCAGTCCTACTGTGTACCTGATCGCTCTATCGTTGATAACTTGTTTCTGATAAGAGATGTTTTAGACATTTGTAAACTGTCTGATGTAAATGTGGGTTTACTTTCGTTGGATCAGGAGAAGGCTTTTGATCGTGTGGACCACCAGTACTTGTTTAAAATAATGAAAGCCTTTGGGTTTGGGGATGTTTTTCTGTCTTGGGTGAATTTACTGTATGCTGGAGCCTCGTGTATGGTGAAGGTGGGTGGTGGTTTAAGTTGCCCCATCCCTGTCGAAAGGGGCATCAGGCAGGGATGGCCAATTTCAGTGCAGTTATATAGTCTGGCGATTGAACCAATGCTTTGTTTTTTAAGAGTGAAGCTTACTGGTTTCTCTGTGCCAAGTGTAATGAAGGGTCCCACGATAGCACTGTCTGCGTATGCAGATGACGTGATAGTTTTTATTACAGGGGGTGAGGATGTTAAGGTTCTCTCAAACACTTTAAATGTTTATGAGGGGGCCTCCTCAGCTAGAGTCAATTGGGGAAAGAGTGAAGCGCTGTGGGCAGGTCAGCTTCAGATGGGGTCCACTCCACGGTTACCAGGGGGGCTTCAGTGGGGCAGAGATGGGATGAAGACTTTGGGGTTTTTTCTAGGCTCTAATGTCTTTCAGAAAAATAACTGGGAGTGTGTAGCGGAGAAAGTGTGTGCCAGACTGTCAAGGTGGAAATGGGTGTTGCTCCAGCTGTCTTATAGGGGACGGGTCCTGGTAGCTAATAATCTTGCTGCTTCTACCCTGTGGCACAGACTAATGATTTTACAGCCACCAAAGGGTCTGATACAAGAGCTTCAGAGGACCCTTGTCAATTTCTTCTGGTCTGGACAACACTGGATTAAAGCTGCAGCCCTGTACCTGCCACTGCACGAGGGTGGGCAAGGCCTGTTGGACATTTCCTCTAGAATCACGGCTTTCTGGCTCCAAGCAGCCCAGAGATTGTTGTACAGAGACTGTTCTAGCTGGGTCGAAACAGCCTACATATTGATGAGGAGAGTGGGCTGTTTGGGCTTAGACAAGCATCTTTTCCTCTTAAAGCTGGAGGGGGGTGATTTGACTGGCCTGACTCCATTTTATGAGTCTGTTATGCAGGCTTGGAGAGTCTTTGTCAAGTCCCGTAAGGCCGGCACGCCACCAGGGATGTGGCTTTTTGAAGAGCCTCTTTTTCACAACACTGCCATCCAGTCCCGTGTTCTGGGTTCAGCTAGCCTACATTCATGCCTGTTAGGCGTGGGGTGTACCAAGCTGGGTCATCTGATGCGGAGCAGGAGCAGATCGTTGGAGGAGCTGGGAGAAAGAGCTGGGATCCGATCATCTCGCCTACTGAGGAAGGTCGTCGATGAGGTCTGCGACTCCTTGCCAGTGCTTCATCTGCAGTATGTGACTGACACTTCCAATTCTGATCGGTGGAAGGAGGGTCTGGATTATGTGTTCCCTGCACTGATTGTTAGTGCTGCGATGGGGGCATTTGAAGAGGACGTGGGGATGCTGCTTTCCTTCGATACCCCGGAGCTGGGGGAGTTCAAGGAGGTGGGAAAGAAGGCCATGTACAGAATATGTGTAAAGGTGTCCCATGCCTCTTCCCTGGAAGGGGTATAATCGACGAGGTGGGCGGATGTGCTTGGTCCAGGTGCAACTCTCCAAAAGGCTGTTGGCGATCATTATACAAACTGCCTATTGATAAGAGGACAGCTGACCTCCAATGGAGGATAATACATGGAGCTATAGACACCAACATGCATCTGGTACACCTGGATCCTACTGTAAGGAAGGGGTGTCCATTCTGTGCTGAGTCTGAATCTCTGGCACATCTGTTTTTACTGTGTCCCAGGTTGGTTGGGATGATTGAACTGATCACTGATTGGTTCTCAACGTTGGGAGAGGTTTTCTCTTCCCAACTGTATATATTTGGGCCAAAGTACAGGTTCAGTCAAAAGGGTGTAGTTGTGTTGCTTCATTTTGTGTTAGGGGCAGCAAAATTAGCGATATGGAAGACCCGAAAGAACAGCATTCGGGGACAGAGGTCTGTGGATGTGGTGGGAATGCTGGAGGGAATGTTGGCAGCGAGACTAAGGCTTGAGTTTGCCTATTATAAACTTGTCAACAATATCGATCTGTTTTTGAGTATATGGGGTATTCAGAGGCTGTTGTGTGTAGTTACTGTGGAGGAGGAATTGGAGTTGTGTTTTTAATTGATGTGTAACTGTGGTTTTGTATGAGTATTTATTGTGTGATGGGCCCCCAGACCCAATAAAGAGTATTTAAAACTCAAACTCTCTCTCTCTCTCTTTCTCTCTCTCTCTCTCTCTCTCTCTTTCTCTCTCTTACTCTCGATTTGCCAGAAGAGAGAAATATTTTGAGAGACATGCGTCCTCCGAAACACAACCCAACCCAACCAAGCCACACTGCTTCTTAACACAGCGCGCATCCAACCCGGAAGCCAGCCACACCAATGTGTCAGAGGAAACACCGTACACCTAGCGACCTGGTCAGCGTGCACTGCGCCCGACCCGCCACACGAGTCACTAGTGCGCGATGAGACAAGATATCCCTACCGGCCAAACCCTCCCTAACACGGACAACCCTAGGCCAATTGTGCGTCTCCCCATGGACCTCCCGGTCGCAGCAGGCTGCGACAGAGCCTGGGCTCGAACTCAGAGTCTCTGGTGGCACAGCTAGCACTGCGATGCAGTGCCTTAGACCACTGTGCCACTCGGGAGTCCCATGAATGTCTCATTTTGACGTGAGACTGTGAGAGCTGGTAGTTTATATGTGAACGAATACCACTTTTTGCTAGTGAATATCTGTGTGAATTAGGCTTTGATTCTCAATTAAATAGAGTCCACATTATTCTCCATCCCAGCATACCACACACACACACACACACACACACACACACACTGATATGACAGAGGAGTCAGAGGAGGAGCAGGGTAGTGAAGAACAGCAAATAAATTAGGCTGACTCACAAGAGGCCGAAAGAGAGAGACAGAGAGCTGAGGAGAAGGAGAAAAGAGAGAGACAGAGAGCTGAGGAGAAGGAGAAAAGAGAGAGACAGAGAGCTGAGGAGAAGGAGAAAAGAGAGAGACAGAGAGCTGAGGAAAAGGAGAAAAGAAAGAGACAAAGAGCTGAGGAGGAGAGAAGAGAGAGAGAATGCCACAAGAGAGAGACAGAGAATGCCACAAGAGAGAGACAGAGAGCTGAGGAGAAGGAGAAAAGAGAGACAGAGCTGAGGAGAAGGAGAAAAGAGAGAGACAGAGAGCTGAGGAGAAGGAGAAAAGAGAGAGACAGAGAGCTGAGGAAAAGGAGAAAAGAGAGAGACAAAGAGCTGAGGAGGAGAGGAGAGAGAGAGAGAGCTGAGGAGGAGAGAAGAGAGAGAGAAAATGCCACAAGAGAGAGACAGAATGCCACAAGAGAGCGACAGAGAGCTAAGGAGAAGGAGAAAAGAAAGAGACAAAGAGCTGAGGAGGAGAGAAGAGAGAGAGACAGTGAGCTGAGGAGGAGAGAAGAGAGAGAGAATGCCACAAGAGAGAGACAAAGAGCTGAGGAGGAGAGAAGAGAGAGAATGCCACAAGAGAGAGACAGAGAATGCCACAAGAGAGAGATAGAGAGCTGAGGAGAAGGAGAAAAGAGAGAGAGAGAGCTAAGGAGAAAAGAGAGAGACAAAGAGCTGAGGAGGAGAGAAGAGAGAGAGAATGCCACAAGAGAGAGACAGAGAATGCCACAAGAGAGAGACGGAGAGCTGAGGAGGAGAGAAGAGAGAGATAATGCCACAAGAGAGAGACAGAGAGCTGAGGAGAAGGAGAAAAGAGAGAGACAGGGAGCTGAGGAGGAGAGAAGAGAGAGAGAATACCAGAAGAGATCAGACTGGAGAACTGGACTGGATAGCAGAGATAGGACACACAAAAGCAAAGAGATGGAGGGAATGGGTCAGGGAGGGAAGGAAGTTGGCCTAATGGATAAAAGAGAGATGGAGGGAATGGGTCAGGGAGGGAAGGAAGTTGGCCTAATGGATAAAAGAGAGATGGAGAGAGTGAGTAAATGTTGCCATGAGCAGTGTTAAGTGTTGGTGGTTGCGTGGTTATTGTTGGATCCACAACATGAAATTAGTCTGCCACCTGTCTGGCACTCTTTAGAGGAAAAAGAATGAACCAGGGGGGACAAGGCCAACACAGGCACCGTCACAACCGAGTACGCTCAAAACCACTGTTCCTATAGAGTTTTCTAATTGGCAAATGTTTCCCAGAAATCATGGTGACGGAGTGTGTGTTGCCCTCATTTGCAGATCTAGGATCAGTTCACCATCCCCAAATCAGACCCTTAACTAATAAGGAGGAAATCAGAAAAACAACATTTGATCAATATCCCACAGGGTTGGGGACAGGGTCAATTCCATTTCAATTCTAGTCAATTTTCAAAGAAAACCAAATTACAATGACTCATTTTCTTTATTGAAGAGAATTGGAATTTCAGTGTACTTCCTGAATTGATTGGACTTGAAATGGAATTGACCCCAAACCTGGTGTCCAAGGGCATCTCCATCTGACTCAGAAAGAGAAAATTGAGAGAAGTTTGTTATCCTTTGCAGAAGAGGAAGTTCAGTGACTTGAGATTAAAAGGAGAGAGGCAGACAGACCCATTAGTTTGGGGACATAAATGATCTTACATGTCAACGTTACAAAAACATTCAACAAAGACCCATTGTGTACTCAACTGGATCATTCATGAATTCATTTTTATAACACACTGTAGAGAACACTGTTAATTCTGTCTCAGACTTAAGACAAAGCTTTGTTTGACATATCTTCTGTTGCTTTCTTTATCTTTGGGTATCCTGTGATGGGTACATTGTGTCTCACAACAGACAAATTCCCTCATGCCCTTTGTGCAGACTAAGCCAGAGCAGCAACACACGTGTTTATCTCTCCAATATCCATCTCATATATGTTTCATCTATAAAACTTAGTATGTGTGATTTGGATTTCTGTGACAATATACTTTTGAAATGAAAGATTGTTTGTCATTGTACCGCCCTTTCCTCACTGAACGCCATTGTCTACGGGCCAACCCCATTCTCTCTCCATAGATCCCATCAAGAGTTTTGTGATTTATGTCTTTAAAATGCAATTCATTATGAATCACTCTGTGTTTGGTTTAGCTTTTACCTCTACAGAATATTGGTTTAGCTTTTACCTCTACAGAATATTGGTTTAGCTTTTACCTCTACAGAATATTGGTTTAGCTTTTACCTCTACATAATATTGGTTTAGCTTTTACCTCTACATAATATTTGTTTAGCTTTTACCTCTACATAATATCGGTTTAGCTTTTACCTCTACATAATATCGGTTTAGCTTTTACCTCTACATAATATTGGTTTAGCTTTTACCTCTACAGAATATTGGTTTAGCTTTTACCTCTACAGAATATTGGTTTAGCTTTTACCTCTACAGAATATTGGTTTAGCTTTTACCTCTACAGAATATTAGTTTAGCTTTTACCTCTACAGAATATTGGTTTAGCTTTTACCTCTACAGAATATTGGTTTAGCTTTTACCTCTACAGAATATTGGTTTAGCTTTTACCTCTACATAATATTGACCATAGGGTATTGAACCATTCACTTGAGCATTTTGCTTTAGTCTAACTTTGTAAGTGGAGTGAATGAGTCATTGGAAATAAACATGAAATTATTCAGTTAAACACACACACACACACAATTTACACCCCATACACACGCCCTCACACCCTAAGTAGAAAAGAGTAATTAACTATCAACAAGAACCCATTTCTAGGTAATAGCGGTGTAATGCTTTAGTTGTAATGTAACATTCTGCAGGTGTGTCCTCTCCTGGCTCAAAGCCATATCTCCTCAACACTCACTCTCTGCTGAAGATTACAGAAAATAAATCAAATCAAATGTTATTGTCACATGCTTCGTAAACAACAGGTGTAGACTAGAAGTGAAATGCTTATTTACAGGTCCATTTTCAACAATGCAGAGTTAAATCAAAAATAGAAATAGAAATAGCGACACGAGTGACATGACTTTTTCCATGTTTTGTTGTGTTATAAAGTGGGATTAAAATGTATTTAATTGTGGAATTAAAATGTATTTAATTGTGGGATTAAAATTGATTTAATTGTATATGTTGTATATATTGTATATATTTTGTCAATGATCTACAGAAAATACTCTGTAATGTCAAAATGGAAGAAAAATGTGTAAAACAAAAAGTATGAAAAATAAAACACTAATATAGTATATCTTGATTACATAAATATTCAACCCAATGTGCCAGTACGTGTTAGAATCACCTTTGGCAGAAGTCTTTCTGGTTAAGTCTCAAAGAGCTTTGCACAACTGGATTATACAATATTTGCACATTTTTGGAAGAGATGGAGACCCGCACACTGGTGAAAAAAGTCATAAGTCCAAAACTGAGGCTTGAACACAAAATAAATAAAGATGTTTATTAAAACAGCATGGTGCCCAAAAAATCACGACGCAAGAAAGTGCATAAATGAAAGGTGAAAACAAAACACAAACGTTTCGGCCTCAGGCCATCATCATCATCAGTGTAAATCATCGGCACACACAAGTGACTTATATTTCAAGGATAATTGCTTGTCACATTATTCTTCATTATTGACATAATTCTTCAAACTCTGTCAAGTTGTTTGTTGATCATTGCTAGACAGCCATTATCAAGTCTTGCCATAGGGTTTTAAGCCGATTTAAGTCCAACTGTAACTAGACCAGGAACATTCAATCTTGTCTTGAAATGCCACTTAATATAATGTTTACATACCCTACATTACTCATCTCATATGTATATAATGTACTCGATACCATCTACTGCATCTTGCCTATGCCGTTCTGTACCATCACTCTTTCATATATCTTTATGTACATATTCTTCATCCCTTTACACTTGTGTGTATAAGGTAGTAGTTTTGGAATTGTTAGGTTAGATTACTCGTTGGTAACGAACCAGGTTTTCCTCTAGGATTTTGCCTGTGCTTATCGCGATTGAGTTTCTTTTTATCCTAAAAAACTCCCTAGTCCTTGCCGATGAAAAGCATACCCATAACATGATGCAGCCACCACCATGCTTGAAAATATGCAGAGTAGTACTCAGTGATGTGTTGTGTTGGATTTACCCCAAACATAACGCTTTGTATTCAGGACATACACTGAGTATACAAATCATTTCCATGACACAGACTGACCAGGTGAATCCAGGTGAAAGCCATGATCCCTTTTTGATGTCACCTGTTAAATCCACTCAAATCAGTGCAGATGAAGGGGAGGAGACAGGTTAAAGATGAAGGGGAGGAGACAGGTTAAAGATGAAGGGGAGGAGACAGGTTAAAGATGAAGGGGAGGAGACAGGTTAAAGATGAAGGGGAGGAGACAGGTTAAAGATGAAGGGGAGGAGACAGGTTAAAGATGAAGGGAGGAGGCAGGTTAAAGATGAAGGGGAGGAGACAGGTTAAAGATGAAGGGGAGGAGACAGGTTAAAGATGAATGGGAGGAGACAGGTTAAAGAACGATTTTCAAACCTTGAGACAATTGATACGGATAGTGTATGTGTGCCATTTAGAAGGTGAATGGGCAAGTCAAAATATTTAAGTGCCTTTGAACAGGGTATGGTAGTAGGTGGCAGGCGCAACGGTTTGTGTCAAGAACTTCAATGCTGCTGGGTTTTTCATGCTCAACAGTTTCCCATGTATATCAAGAAAGGTTGAATCTGTGTTTGAACACATTAAGAAGCAAAGAAATTACACAAATGAACTTTTAACAAGGCACCCATTAATTGAAATGCATTCCAGGAGACTACCTCATGAAGCTGGTTGAGAGAATACCAAGAGTGTGCAAAGCTGTCATCAAGGCAAAGAGTGGCTTCTTTGAAGAATTTCAAATATAAAATATATTTTGATTTGTTTAACACTTTTTTGGTTGCAACAGGATTCCATATGTGTTGTTTCATAGTTTTGATGTCTTCACTACTATTTTACTGTCACGCCCTGACCTTAGAGATCCTTTTTATTTCTCTATTTGGTTAGGTCGGGGTGTGATTTGGGTGGGCATTCTAGTTTTTCTGTTTCTTTGTTGGCCGGGTATGATTCCCAATCAGAGGCTGTCTATCGTTGTCTCTGATTGGGGATCATACTTAGGCACCCTGTTTTCCACCTTAGTTTGTGGGATCTTGATTTTGTATAGGTGCTGTGTAGCCTGCAGAACTTTACGTTTGTTTTGTATTTTGTTGTTTTTGGGTTATTAATTTTAAATAAAGTAAGATGTTCACCTACCACGCTGCACCTTGGTCTAATTCATTGAACGAACGTAACAGAAGATCACACCACAAGAGGACCAAGAAACGTGGCCAGGCGGAGCAGGGATCCTGGACCCGGGAGAAAAGTGAATGGAGGACATCATGGACACGGGAGGAGGTTATGGCAGGGGACAACCCCTGCCATAACCTGCCCTGCCATGGAAGCAGGCGGAGGCAACGGCGACTCCGAAGTTTGTGACCACGAAGGAAGCCCGAGAGGCAGCCCCCCCAAAATTTGGGGGGGATACGGATTGGTCAGCGAAGCCGAAGGGCGAGTTTGAGAGCGAAGAGGAGTATTGGGATAGACTGAGTGAGGAGTATTGTGAGATAGTTGAGGGGAGTGATGAGGTTGAGTGGATGGTTTGGTGTCTGGAGCAAGACAGTCGCCGTGAGGAGCGTGGGACCAGTCAGGCACCATGTTTTGCGGAGATACGCAATGTGTCTCCAGTGGGCATCCACAGCCTGGTGCGTTCTGTGCCAGCTCCTCGCACTTGCCGTGCGAAAGTGAGCATCCAGCCAGGACGGGTTGTGCCGGCTTAGCGCTCCTGGTCTCCAGCACGCCTCCTCGGTCCAGGATATCCTGCGCCGGCTCTACGCACTGTGTTCACAGTGCGCCTCCCCAGTCCAGTACATCCTGTGCCTGCTCCTCGCGCTCGTCCTGATGTGCGTGTCACCAGCCCGGTATCACCAGTGCCGGCCCCACGCACCAAGCTTCCGGCAACAGTTCCCAGTCCAGAGCTTCAGGCGACAGTTCCCAGGCCAGAGCTTCCGGCGACGTTTCACAGTTCGGAACGTCCGACGACAGTCCACAGTCTGGAACTTCCTGAGACGGTCCACAGTCCGGAGCCTCCTGAGACGGTCAACAGTCCGGAACCTCCAGTGATGATCCACGGCCCGAAGCCTCCAGTGGTGTTCCACGGCCCGAAACCTCCAGTGATGATCCATGGCACGAAGCCTGCAGTGATGATCCATGGCATGAAGCCTCCAGCGATAATCCAAGGTCCAGAGACTTCAGCCACGGTCTGCAGTCCGGAGTTTCCGGCGACGGTCCGCAGGCCAGAGCCTCCTGAGACGGTCCACAGTCCGGAACCTCCTGAGACGGTCCACAGTCCGGAGCCTCCTGAGACGGTCCACAATCCGGAACCTCCAGTGATGATCCACAGCCCGAAGCCTCTCTGCGCCCCGGCGTAGGTGGGGGTTTAATGGGAGGCACTGTTTTTATTTTCAATCAAATTTGCAAATATTTCTACAAAACTGTTTTCGCTTTGTCATTATGGGGTATTGGGTATGGTTGATGAGGCAAACATTTTATTTAATCAATTTTAGAACATGGCTGTAACGTAACAAAATGTGGAAAAAGGGAAGGGGTCTGAATACTTTCCAAATGCACCGTATGATACCTACTAATCGTCTAGTTACTTTAGACAGAAAGGAAAGTAGAGGATGGGTGGGCGTAATCGGCAAACATCTAAAAATCCATAGCATTTTAGCTAACCCTTATGTGTAACCTTTATCTAACCAGGCAAGTCAATTAAGAGCAAATTATTTTTTACAATGATGCCCTTTATTCTAATCTTATCCCAGCTAACCTAACCTGCTACGTAAATTCTCCTAACCTTTGTCATTGGTTCCCCTAACTGCACACTTGAATTCTCCCTGTAATTCTCCGTTGTTGTGGTGGCGCAACCTGCAACCTGGTCTGAGAGAAAGACATATAATACTATACATCCTCCAAGATGTATGGTAAATAATGTCATCCAATTGTATGCTATTCCACAACCGGGTATATATGATACTATTCTTCCTGTATATCCTGTAATTCATATAATATTGTACAACACTATAATGTAACACATTAAATGGCATTGTCACATAATTACATATACAATACATATACAATAAACCAGTGTAGAAGTATGCCTGTTATTTTCTTAAATGTATTAACCAAGCCTATACTCCACTTACGTCTGTAAAGGAATTTTACTAGCAGAATGTGTGTTTTTCATTGGAGTGTTGTTTGATGTCCTTTTAGCATGACTGACTGATTGGCTGCGATGTTGAACAAACAGGAAACGCTTTCATCCACTGAATGTCAGGAATTTTAGGCAGAGGTGAAAATCCACGCAACACCTTTTCAAGTGACAGTTACACAACAAACTGGGTCCTTCAAACAAAGGCCACAGGTGAAATGACAACAGTGTCTCTGCCAGGCTGGCTTGCCTATGTTTCTCAGAGTCATGGCTGAACGAGGACATAAAGGCACTGCATCTCAGTGCTAGCTGTGCCACTAGAGATTCTGGGTTCGAGCCCAGGTTCTGTCGCAGCCGGCCGTGACCGGGAGGCCCATGGGGAGGCGCACAATTGGCCCATTGTCGTCCAGGTTAGGGAGGGTTTGGCCGGCAGGATGTCCTTGTCTCATCGCGCACTAGTGACTCCTGTGGCGGGCCGGGCGCAGTGCGCGCTGACACGGTTGCCAGGTGTATGGTGTTTCCTCCGATACATTGGTGCAGCTGACTTCCGGATTGGATGGACATTGTGTCAAGAAGCAGTGCAGCTTGGTTGGGTTGTTCCGGAGGACACATTCCTCTCCCGAGTCCGTATGGGAGTTGCAGCGATGAGACAACACTGTAACTACTACCAATTGGATACCACGAAATTGGGGAGAAAAAAGGGGTGAAAATACATACAAAAAAACAGAAATACCTTATTGTCAAAGTAAGTATATAAGGGTACATAAGTATTCAAACCCTTTGCTTTGAGTCTTGAAATTGATCTCAGGTGCATCCTGTTTCCATTGATCTTCATTTATATGTTTCTACAACTTGATTGGAGTCCATCTGTGGTAAATTGAATCGATTGGACATGATTTGGAAAGGCACACACCTGTCTATATAAGGTCCCATGTTGACAATGCATGTCAGAGCAAAAACCAAGCCATAAGGTCGTAGGAATTGTCCATTGAGCTCCGAGACAGGATTGTGTCGAGGTACAGATCTGGGGAAGAGTACCAAAAAATTCTGCATCATTGAAGGTCCCCAAGAACACAATGCCCTCCATCATTCTTAAATGGAAGAAGTTTGAAACCACCAAGACTCTTCCAAGAGCTGGCTGCCCGGCCAAACTGAGCAATCGGGGGAGAAAGGCCTTGGTCAGGGTGACCAAGAAAATGATGGTCACTCTGACAGAGCTCCAGAGTTTCTCTGTGGAGATGGGAGAAACTTCCAGATGGTAAACTATCTCTGCAGCACTCCACAAATCAGGCCTTTATGGTAGAGTGGCCAGACGGAAGCCACTCCTCAGTAAAAGGCACATGACAGCCCACTTGGAGTTTGCCAAAAGGCACCTAAAGACTCTCCAACCATGAGAAACAAGATTTTTTATTCCTTTACTTAACTAGGCAAGTCAGTTAAGAACAAATTATTATTTACAATGACGACCTACCCGGCCAAACCCTAACCCAGACAATGCTGGGCCAATTGTGCACTGCCCCATGGGACTCCCAATCACGGCCGGTTGTGATACAGCCTGGACTCTAACCAGGTCTGTAGTGACGTACCTAGCACTGAGATGAAGTGTCTTAGTGCGCTGCGCCACTTCATCTGGTCTGGTGAAACCAAGATTGAACTCTTTGGCCTGAATGCCATGTGTCACATATAGAGGAAACCTGGCCGTGGGGATGTTTTTCAGCAGCAGGGACTGGGAGACTTCAACAAATTACTGAGTTAAGTGTCTGAATACTTATGTAAATGTGATATTTCTGTTTTTAATTTTGAATACATTTGCAAAATGTCTAAAAACCTATTTTTCCTTTGACTTTATGGGGTATTGTGTGTAGATTAATGAGAGGGGGGGAACAATTGAATCAATTTTAGAATAAGGCAGTAACGAAAAACAATTTTGAGAAAGTCAAGGGATCTTAATACTTTCCGAATGCATTGTATGTCTTGAAGGTGCTCAGAAATACATAAAGTATGTTTCGTATGGCTCTGAGGCCAGGCTGCACTGGTACATGCTGGAACTATCAGGTGTTCTAAGTGTTTCTCCATAATCTCCGAAGTCTTCTCCTTCAATTGATACCATGCCTATGTATACCCATCTCATATTTGCTATGATCTTATCATTTACATGTGTGTGTCCTTATAGGTAGAACGTCCTGGAGGCTATGAATGAATGAATGGATTAAGGATTTAGGATTGTGGTGGCAGTAACATTTCAGAGGAAGCTCTCACCAGAACATTGTATTCCTGAATAACTGAGTCAAATTCCAGGGTGTGGATTATTGTCCCTCTGGTTTGTGTTCCCAATTTAAACGTTATAAGCATTTGAATGGAATCACCTGGCCATGCAATCCAATGACACATTATAAACGCTAAAAATAATGCTTACATAACATATTAGTTTTTTCTAAACAATAGATTATTGTGGGGTGGGGTTATTGAACTATAAACGAAGAAACGAATAAGCTTTTAACAGACTGATTTCTATCTTTTCATTTGAATGTGACGCACGTGCTCTGCAATAAAAACGAAATAGTACATTAGGACACCCCTAGAACGGTGTCTTCAGACACTCCCCTCGGAAGTTACCTGCCACTGAATCTAGTAATCTGCCCAATTAGCTGATTCGCTTTCCATACATCCACTTCTGTTGATCCTTCACTTTATTTTGCCGAGCCCATTTTCAGACACTCCATGTATGACTCCACTGAATTGACATTCACGATACCTGGAAAATAAAACGGCTTTCAACACAGACACACCGGTATCTAAACCATTCAGAACAACGTAGCAGAACAGAACAACAAAGTATCTTCCGACGTTATATTTGAATGACAAAACGTCAAGGTGCAAGATTTTGCTTAATTTAAGCGGAACCTTGAACTTTCGCAGTTCATAAAACTTCAGAGGACAGACTGTACCATTTGAACGCGCTAGAGGGGCGTTTCGTACAACTCCAAGCCATACAAGTCCCGCCTCTGTGTGGATCCTGGAAGAGATTTGGGGATATAAAATGAAGGAACTCTGTCATGCAGCACTTTTGAGTTCATATTATGAACGTCATCAGCTTCATGCCACATTAATTAGACTCATAGTGTATTCTAATCACTCGAAAACAAGCGAGAGCGTTTGTGTCTCACTGCAATCTCAAAATAATTCCTCACCCGGTCTCTTTGGCACTTCTGTCTGTAGCGCGAACCTCACAGCGCAGCCATGGCCGGCGACGATCAGCGGGCGCTACAGTATGAACAAACTTTGGTAAGTTAACTTGTTGCCACTTCAACTTCACTTCGTTACAAAGCGACAGCGGTGTGTGTTGTCCGTCGTTGCCTGTTTTAATGTCAAGAACGGGTTCAAAGTCTTAGGCCCGCACATAGGGTAGCTGAGAAGCGCTCTACCCCTTTTCTCTTTAAAGGAGTTGAGCGTTCCTCACCTAACGCCTGGGCTGGGTAGACTAAGTTTGGTAAAATGAGAGGTCACGACATGCTTATGACAGGTTTATTATTTCACTCTGACAGTTGGTCAAAGAAAGAGTATTTTAAAACTGCATGTACATACAGTAAAGACCGTTCTTGTCAGGCGTTATTTTGAAATCCCATCTGGATCTGGCCAGAACAATTCTCCCTCTCTCTCTCTCGCTCGCTCTCTCTCTCTCTCCATCGCCAACGCTTAATGCATAGGCTACACTAGGTGTACATAGTAGGAGTAGTAGCGATCTATTCCGTGCACGAGTAACTGTTGTTCTTATCTTCATACAAACAATACAGTAGTCAGTGCACCTATGTGCCTAGTGCGATTGTGTGCGTGTGTCTATATGCCTAGTGCGATTGTGTGCGTGTGTTGGTTGCATCGACATGTTCGACCCAACAATGGGTACCTTTATTGTTTCGTGGTGATGGTGGTGGTGGATGGAGAGCCATAATGCAAGGAGATTAACATGTGAAACATGAATATATTAATTAATGATGACCTGTTCTAGGGAAGTGAGTGTCGATATAGTTTCGAATAGGTTATTTGACACGTTCTCCTCTGATAGGGACTCAACGGGTGGTCATCACCAGCACACCTGAGGCTAAATGTTTATTAATGGATGCTGCACATATCTGAGCCCTTTCACCACTTTGTTTAAGCTATATAACCAGTGGAGTGCTTTGCCTGGGTGCACTGCTTTGAATAGAAATCAAATGCGTCCTTTGCTGCTGATTGGTATGGAAACCAACAACCCCCATTCGCACTGTGGTCCACCTAGGCCTATTATATGGCCCCCGGATTGAATGAGTGAAGTGGATCGAGGGCAAAAAGTGGTTGTCAGCCATGCTTGATGATGTTTCCCGTGAAATGTAACCATAACAGCTAACATATATTTCTCATAAAAGCACTGACGGGTCATTTTTGACCCCAAAATGATAATGATTGTAAACAGACAGTCAGTCAATCAAGCAGTAACACTTTGTTTTATTAACCATTTGTAACACAGGTAAATGGTTTAAATTTCCCCAAAATAAGCATTTATTTGAAAATGTTTGCACTTTTATAGTCAACTTGTTGTGTTTCTGTGATACTCAAAGGCTGAGAAATTGTAAATTAAACTAATCTGATATACCGATATTTAGGCGCTGGTGCCATCAGACTTTTAGCTCCAACTTCGGAATGCAATGGGGTATCAACTCGTCAATTAATTGACAATTGAGAATTTTTAGGGACACGTATGCAGTAGGTGCGAAACCTGATTACGGCGTCCACTCATGGTGCTCAGAATGACATAAATCACATTTAAATGATGGTTATTCATCTTAACATGCAACTCGAGGATGCGACGCATGTGTCCTTCTTACCGAATTCCAATGCGCACTTTGAAGAAGTTAGAACAACTGCCACATGTACTTTTCCTCAGCCAACAAGACCAGTAACGAACAGCAACATCGCTAGCCTACGTCAATCTAATATCCCCCTTAGTAAAGTTGACCTATTCTATTGATCATCTTGTCGTTCTGTGCGAGAAAGACATAGCCTATTCTAAACAGACTCTGGGAATGATAGATCCCAAAGTCATAAAACCAGTAGGCCTAGGCTACATGCGCACAAGGCAGTAGGCTGAGCACAAATGTTTTCGTTCCATAATGCAATTGGAGGGAAACTGTCAAAAGCACACATGCTAGCGGTTTCATGTGACAGAGATGAAAATATCCATTATAAATGTAGAAATAGAGGAGATCTAAACATGCACCAACTAGCATGGGTTGCTAATATGACTAGGATTGTAACTTTGGCTACAGGACAATCAAACGAAGTTGATTTGAAAACCAATGTGAAAAATAGGCTACTGGTTTCAATGGCATATGGAAGTCTCCACTTTGCCTCCACGTTTCTGTGGTCGGATTTGACTTTGAAGCATGCTAAGACATGCATCATAATATGAAGTAAAATGTTCAGGTTTAAAACAATTATGTTTTCAAAATGCATACTGCCTCCAGCTCATTGCCAAGTGGTGTGACGTGCTGAAGCCGAACTATCATTGCCTATATGCACTTGAATTTTGAATGGGAACCAGTTGAGAAATAAAAATAGCTATTTTTAATCGTGGCCAACTGGCGATCAACACTTTTTAACACCCTATCGCATTTATAATGGTTTTGTAGTGACTGGGCTTATAGATGCACGTTTCACAATGGACTATTTGAGAAGCTGTAGCTCTATCTGGCAAATTTTTGGCTTATAGGTTCTGTGTTTGTATGCTGTGTTCGTGTGATAAACATAACGATCAACGAAAATACACACGCACCAATTTAATTAGAGTAATTATGCAAATGAGTGTATAGACCAACAAGCATGACCGGTCAATTATATTTACATCATCTGTTTTTTCCGTCAACGAATAGGCTGAAAAGCATTATTTTGCAATGGGTTTTATTTTCTTCAACAATTGGCCGGCGCCATTTTTATTTATTGGCTTAATGAAAATTATCTGTCAAAAGCCGGCTATTACCGGCTAACGGAAGACCTGCAACTCAGTTCCAATTGCATTTGAAAGATGAGACTCTTGGTATGGTATGAAGACATCAACTGGAAGCCAAATGTGACCGACCGGCTCGATTCAGTCTTTTACTAGCAAAATGTGAAATGGTGTTTTTTACATTGGATAAAAGTAGAGACTCAGCGCTAGAAAATGGTATATCATACACTACAGTTGAGGAACAATGGGAAAGTAATTCTGCTTTGAAAATGGATAAACTTGTGACCTCACTTTGACAAAATGGCCTTTAAATGTTTCGGTACACCTACTGGAGAGCTCTTCTTTGTCTACACCCATTCAGCATCGTTCACATCCTCTTAAGCTTTAGCCCCACCCATCTCTTTAAGGATTCGTATGTGAGGCCGAGGAGAAGGGTTGTTCCGAGCGTTCTGTCCTAACAGCAGACAAGCACCCAAGCTGACATTGGCTAGCTTGCTAGCTACTTCCAGAAATAAATAAACAGCACACTCTGACCATTTTACTTGCCCTAGCAGAGCTTGTTAGGCTGCTTTATGTTATCCAGAGCTTTGGTGACTGCAACTGTGCTGCTGGCAACAATTGAATTATGCTTTTTCCCCAACGTTTACTGACACCGGCCATATTCAACGGGTGTTGAGTGTTCATAAATTAGTTATTCTGCGCTCTGGCACACTTAGACGAGAGTGCTCTGAAATCGGAGTAGATAGCCAGAGCAAATTTACCAGCTACATCTATCAACAGTTGCTGCAGTGACATCATGAACATTCTATTGAAATGGTTACTTGCATAGTGGAGTCTTTTGTTAAGACATGTAGCTAGCTAGCTAAACAATAAATCATAATCCCAAGTTATGACGTTACCACCCTGCATGAATAACCAAACAGGTTCAATATTAGCTAGCTAACATTAGTCTATAACTAGCAAAGCAAATGGCTCTGAGATACAAACATTTTTACTACACAGATCATACGCGTAACGTTAGCTAGCTAGCTAACAGTACACTTTAACTTGAAATGAAAACAACTTTCTGACCAAATTAGAAACATGTAATATCTGAAAATGTAGCTAGCTAGACTATCTTACCTGTATACATGGATGGCTGCTTCTCCCTCTCTGTCACGGATGCCATGGTTTCCCTTAGTTTGAAGATGTAATCCGGAGACATGTGTTTTCTCCATTCCCTTAGCTATCATACTCTAAATCCACGGATTTCAAAACTTGGTCCTCCAGAATGTGGAGAGCAACACTTATACAGTTCTACTATATGATATCTTTAAAAAAAAGCAACGTTAGAAAGGATTACTTACTCATACTGACCAGCTCAAATAGACAGAAGTGTGCTACATAGCAGAACAATCCGAACTCATCTCTCTGCATGTCCAGCCTATTCATTATCTCAGCCAAGCATGGCTAGCAGGAAGGTTGCTGACTTTTTCTATAGCTAAACCAACTAGGCTCATAATTTAACAATTTAATTCGTATTTACAGATGACATACAAGTTTGTTATTAAATAACATTAAAATTCACATGTTCCAGAAGGCATTTCTGCCCAAAAATGCATTTTACAAAAAAAATGTTTACATTCAAATGGCTTTCCTGTGAAGTAGTGACGCGCGACATATGTCTAGTTTCCTGAAACGAGTCACAAATATGAATTTACATTTGTATAGTGGCTGTCACGCCCGACAGGGGCCACATCTGTGGTCCATATCAACCTCTGCCAAATGTGGTGATTTTTATCACAGTTTACTATTGAGACCAGATTTTCAGTTTAGCCATGCACCACTAGTATTCAAAATATATATTTTTTTATTCCTCCATATTAACACAGAAATCATGGTAAATAGTTTTTTGTTGTTGTTGTCTGTAACTAATTGCATGACAGTCCTAACATTTCAGAAGGATAAAATGGTTTTGAAATTGACATTTTTGACAAAAGGTACCCCTGTTCGCGCTTTTAAGGTTAAAGTATCTCCGCTTAACTTTAAAGTATCTCGCTAATGTGTACACATTAGCGCAGATACTTTAAATCAGGGGTTCTTAATCTTTTTCAGCCTGGAACCCAAATGAGAAATTCTGTGTTGTCCTGGGACCCAAGCTTAGGAACATATGCAACTATACGTAAATATTGGTACATTTTATTGCCCTTATGCCTAAAACAAATGCAATATAGACAAAAACAAATAACAATGAAATGAAATAGCCTTATAAATAGCTAGTCATGTTAATTTTCCCTCATTTAAAAACTCTTACATATCTGTCTAGGTTGGAACTGTTGCTGTTAAAATTCAATAAATAATTTTAATTCTGAATTGGAACAAATTGCTTGATCATATCACACAGATGCATAACAGAACAGACACGCAGGCTTTTTGATAGTGCAACCTTAAGTAACAGGTGAAGATGAAAAATGATCAGGTTTACTGTACATCTCACTGTAGAAATTGTTGAAAGAAAGTCTAGGTTGGAGCTGTTCCTGTTAAAATACAAGTCATAATTGTTTATTCTAAACTGAAAAAACTGATTGATCCAGGCTGTATCACATCCTTCCGTGACTGGGAGTCCCATAGGGCGGCGCACAATTATCCCAGCGTCATCCAGGTTTGGCCGGGGTAGGCTGTCACTGTAAATAATGATTTGTTCTTAACTGACTTACCTAGTTAAATAAAGGTTAAATTTAAATAAAAAAACCTATTTAAAAAAACAATCACACGGATGTAGACCAGAAAACACACACAGTCCTAATGAGAGTTTTCAACAAGCAGGTCTATTCTGGGCTCAGTTTTTGACAGTACAACACTGAGGTCATGCTCAGCATTGACGCTGTTTCTGTACTTGCTTTTTAAGTAATCCGGAGTTGAGAACCCTGACTGACATAGGTATGTGGTGCCAAACTGGATCAGAACATCTACTGCTTTCTCAGTCAGGCAGGAGACAGATTCCTGCTGTAGATGAGCAACCCAGAACTGTGTGTGTGTTCGCCTCAAAAAGCATCTAGCTTCAATCAGTTTATTCCAGTTCAGAATAAAAATGATGACTTGTATTTTAAATGCAACGGTTCCAAAATAGACTTGTTTTCAACAGTAATTTCTACTGTAAGATGTACAGACAGTAGGCCTGATCATTTTTCATCTTCATCCGTACTGTTACTTGGGGTTGCACTAACTTACTTTTCCACTGTCGAAGCACTATTTCCTAAAGCCCTGTTTCCTGAAGCCCTGTTTCCTGAAGCCCTGCTTCCTGAATCACTGTTACCTGAAGCACTGTTACCTGAAGCATTCTGCCCTGTTCTGAAAGAACTCCCTCTGTATACCACCATGCTCTGGATGTTCGGTCAGGACGTGTCGTTATATGCATTTGTTAGTTTTGATTGACTCATTACTAAGCACTTCCCCGCACAAAGCACATTGAGGGAGCTCCTCGTTAATTCTCAAAGTTTATATGAAAGCGAGAAACTTATTGGTGTATTGGCTTTTCATGACGATTGAACTCAGTCAGAACTTGTTGCTAGCATGAGTCCATTTGGCGAGTGGGAATGACAAGTCAGTGGCTGACAGCGCATCATCTGCTGTTGAACGACAGCGCTGCAGCGTGTGACGTGGAGTGATCTTCAAGATAACTCCAGAAAACAAAATCTGGTAAACTGTGAAGCACACGGGCATCTCCCTCTCCCACTCGCGCAGTTGCCAAACTGAGCAGAGAGGGCACTGAACAGAGACCGCAGTTGCACTTAGCCAAATCAATTCATTAAATAATTATACATTTACTCTGACACTTCTCAACACACCATTAACAGGTGCGCGACCCAAACCCATACTTTAAGAAAGGCTGCTTTAAATGTAAAGGCCCATTGAAGTGTGCAACTGTAACTTCTGAAAAGAACAGTTGGGCCTGTTTTTCTTCTATTTAAAGTTTATTTTTACTGAGACCTTCCCCTCGCTGTTAAGCTGTGTGTGTGTGTGAATGTGAGGGAGATTACACAATGAGCTGCCCTCTGATTCAGCGCTGGGCACTCTGTCACCCTTGCGGGGTCTCCAACAGGCTCTCTATGAGCTCCAATCTCTGAGGAGTCACTGAACCGATTCATTTTCCAGTCTCTCTGTCTCTGTCTCTCTCTTTTTTCTCACTGACTTCCTCTCTCTATTCCGCTGGTCTTTAGCTACACCGTGACACTGTGCCTTTGTGCCACATTGGCAGCGGCTGTGGTTGTGTGGGCATCGTATGTGGGGTAGAACTGAAAGAGACTACTGTAGCTATATCAGAAAGACTAGTTCCACACCACCACACCACAACAAACAGCTATAAGAAACAAACCAGCTGTCCCACATGCAGTACCAGTCAAAAGTTTAGACACATCTACTCATTCAAGGGTTTTTCTTTATTTTTTACTATTTTCTACAGAATAATAGTGAAGACATCAAAGTATGAAATAGCACATATGGAATCATGTAGTAACCAACAGTGTTAAACAAATCAAAATATATTTTTGATTCTTCAAAGTAGCCACCCATTGCCTAGCTAACAGCTTTGCACACTCTTGGCATTCTCTGAACCAACTTCTTGAGGAATGCTTTTCCAACAGTCTTGAAGGGGTTCCCACATATGCTGAGCACTTGTTGGCTGCTTTTGTTTCACTCTGCGGTCCAACTCATCCCAAACCATCTCAATCGGGTTGTGGTTGGGTGATTGTGGAGGCCAGGTCATCTGATGCAGCACTCTTCTTCTTGGTCAAATAGCCCTTACACAGCCTGGAGGTGTGTTGGGTCATTGTCCTGTTGAAAAACAAATAATAGTCCCACTAAGGGCAAACCAGATAGGATGGCGTATCCCTGCAGAATAATGTGGTAGCCATGCTGGTTAAGTGTACCATGAATTCTAAATAAATCACTGACAGTTTTAAGTGTGCCATGAATTCTAAATAAATCACTGACAGTGTCACTAGCAAAGCACCCCCACACAATCACACCTCCTCCTCCATACTTCACGTGGGAACCATAAATGCAGAGATCATCTGTTCACCTTCTCTGCGTCTCACAAAGACACGTCGTTTGGAACAAAAATCTCAAATTTGGACTCATCAGACAAAAGTACAGATTTCCACCAGTCAAATGCCCATTGGTCGTGTTTCTTGGCCCAAGCAAGTCTCTTATTCTTATTAGTGTCCTTTAGTAGTGGTTTCTTTGCAGCAATTCGACCATGAAGGTCTGATTCACACAGTCTCCTCTGACCAGTTGATGTTGAGATGTGACCTTTGTCTTAATGATGGACTCGTTTCTCTTTGCTTATTTGAGCTGTTCTTGCCATAATATGGACTTGGTCTTTTACCAAATAGGGCTATCTTCTGTAGACCACCCGTACCTTGTCACAACACAACTGATTGGCTCAAACGCATTAAGAAGGAAAGAAATTCCACAAATGAACTTCTAACAAGGCACACTTGTTAATTGAAATTCATTCCAGGTGACTACCTCATGAAGCTGGTTGAGGGAATGCCAAGAGTGTGCAAAACTGTCATCAAGGCAAAGGGTGGCTACTTTGAAGATTCTCAAATCTCAAATATATATTCTCCAATGTAGAAAATAGTACAAATAAAGAAAAATACTGTAATGAGTAGGTATGTCAACTTTTGACTGGTACTGTAAATTGAATATTGTATGTCACCCTTTATGTAGTAAGACTTTGCTTATAAATGATTGTGAAGCAGCTATGATATAGATTCAATAAGGAATGCTTATGAAGACTATATGCGTGTTCTATATACGTTTTGGTTCATTTAAAGTGGGACCATCACCAACAGAAGAAAATGGTGATAAACAGCAAAGGTTGGCCCTCAGCTGTCTACCCCTCCATTTAGTGCATGGCATTCTGCCACACTTGTTTTTTGCCCCCCCTCTATCACCTTGTCTCTTTGAATTCCAGGTACCATCCCTCTCTATCCTCTTGTGACATCTCACACAGTCCACTCTCAATCTTCCTGACTCCTCTGTCATACAAATGCACGTACACACACACACACACACACACACACACACACACACACACACACACACACACTCCTCTCTCTCTGTCTTGCTCTCACACTGTCACTTTCACAGCAGTTTCTTTGGCCCACTTTGACCTGCATCTTTTAATGTGACTATTGGCTAGCTCCAGCTCAGGGCTTATCCATAAAGAATAAGCGGAAGTCCAAGTGCTCCGGCGTTCGGGATGAACGGGACAAATGGGGCATTAGTGTGTTTAGCCCGCAGGAGACGCAATGTCCCTGGACATCCCTAAATGTTTGTTGTCCCTCTCCGACCCCCCTCTCTGTCTGTTTTCCCACTGTATTCTTCGGATGTTCGCTATTCCGAAGTAGGCCACAGGGGACTACAGCGCTAGTGTTCTGAGGCCTGTGATTTTTTTATTTTGGAACGCTGTTACATTCTGCTCGTGTCATTACCCCTGCAACGCCCCCTCGTTCCCAGGAGTCTTAATTCATTGATTTTCCTGTTCTTTATTTCTCTCCTCCCTCGCTCCCTTCCTCTGTGTCCCTCGTTTACAGACAGCAGATTGTCAGGGCCTGTTCTCTCTGGCTGGGTTTAATGGCTTGTTGTTATTGTGGGGCTCATGGCTCGACCTGACTAATGGGCTGTGGTTGGGAGTGTGTGTGTGGGTTGGTGAGAGAGTATACTCCTGTGTGTGTGTTCGTTCAGGTAATGAATCGTCACACAACCCTGATAGAGGCTTAGAGCCTGATGGCTCATAGCTTGTGATGAGGTGTCTTTTTTGTGTGCGTGTAGAGGAAATTGTTCAGTTTGTCAGATAAGAGCTCTTAGAGCTGATGGATAAGGCAGGACTGAGCCACAGGACAACCCTGGGCCACGCTGACTGATGTTTGATCTTTAGCGCTGAGCAATAGAGCTGTCGTATAGCTGTCGTATAATTGTCATAGCTATCACAAACTGACATGCCACTTTGGAACTTTGCATGGCTGCAGATGTGGAGGAGGCGTGAGAGAGGTCATTGTGATTTGTACATTACTTAAATTTCATTAATTCAATGAAATAACTTCTATGCTCGCTTCGAGGCATGCAACACTGAAGCATGCATGAGAGTATCAGCTGTTCTGGACGACTGTGTGACGACACGCTCACTGGACGACACGCTCTCCGTAGCTGATGTGAGTAAGACCTTTAAACAGGTAAACATGTACAAGGCCGCAGGACCAGACACATTACCCCGACGTGTACCCCCGAGCATGCGCTGACCAACTGGCAAGCGTCTTCTCTGACATTTTCAACCTCTCCCTGACTGAGTCTGTAATACCAACATGCTTCAAGCAAACCACCATAGTCCCTGTGCCCAGGAACACTAAGGTAACCTGCCTAAATCACTACCGACCCGTAGCACTCAATTCTGTAGCCATGAAGTGCTTTGAAAGGCTGGTCATGGCTCACATCAACACCATTATCCCAGAAACCCTAGACCTCACTCCAATTTGCATTCCACCCCAACAGATCCACAGATGATGCAATCTCTATTGCACTCCACACTGCCCTTTTCCACCTGGACAAAAGGTACACCTATGTGAGAACTCTATTAATTGACTACAGCTCAGCGTTCAACACCGTAGTACTCTCAAAGCTCATCACTAAGCTAAGGACCCTGGGACTAAACACCTCCCTCTGCAACTGTACCCTGGACTTCCTGATGGGCCGCTCCCAGGTGGTAAGGGTAGGTAACAACACATCTGCCACGCTGATCCTCAAAACTGGGGCCCGTCAGGGGTGCGTGTGCAGTCCCCTCCTGTACTCCCTGTTCACTCATGACTGCAGGCACGACTCCAACACCATCATTAAGTTTGCTGATGACACAACAGTGGTAGGGCTGAACACCGACAACTATGAGACAACCTATAAGAAGGAGGCAACAGACCTGTCCGTGTGGTGCCATGATAATAAACTCTCCCTCAACATGATCAAGACAAAAGAGATGATTGTGGACTACAGGAAAAGGAGGACCGAGCACGCCCCATTCTCATCGAAGGGGCTGTATGAAGCAGGTTGAGAGCTTCAAGTTCCTTGGTGTCCACATCACCAACAAACTATCATGGTCCAAACACACCAAGACAATCGTGAAGAGGGCACCACATAGCCTATTCCCCCTCAGGAGACTGAACATATTTGGCATGGGTCCCCAGATCCTCAAAGTTCTACAGCTGCACCATCAAGAGCATCCTGGCTGGTTGCATCACTGCCTGGTATGGCAACTGCTCAGTGGGTCAGAAGTTTACATACACTCAATTTAGTATTTGGTAGCATTGCCTTTAAATTGTTTAACTTGGGTCAAACGTTTCGGGTAGCCTTCCACAAGCTTCCCACAATAAGTTGGGTGAATGTTGGCCCATTTCTCCTGACAGAGCTGGTGTTGCTGAGTCAGGTTTGTAGGCCTCCTTGCTCGCACATTTGTTTTCAGTTCTGCCCACACATTTTCTGTAGGATAGAGGTCAGGGCTTTGTGATGACCACTCCAATACCTTGACTTTGTTGTCCTTAAGCCATTTTGCCACAACTTTGGAAGTATGCTTGGGGTCATTGTCCATTTGGAAGACACATTTGCAACCAAGCTTTAACTTGCTGACTGATGTCTTGAGATGGTGCTTCAATATATCCACATAATTTTCCTGCCTCATGACGCCATCTATTTTGTGAAGTGCACCAGTCCCTCTTGCAGCAATGCCCCGCCACAACATGATGCTTCCATCCCTGTGCTTCACGATTGGGATGGTGTTCTTCCGCTTGCAATCCTCCCCTTTTTTCCTCCAAACATAACGATGGTCATTATGGCTAAACAGTTCTATTTTTGTTTCATCAGACCAGAGAACATTTCTCCAAAAAGTATGATCTTTGTCCCCATGTGCAGGTGCAAACCGTAGTCTGGCTTTTTTATGGTGGTTTTGGAGCAGTGGCTTCATCCTTGCTGAGCAGCCTTTCAGGTTATGTCGATATAGGACTCGTTTTACTGTAGATATAGATACTTTTGTACCTGTTTCCTCCAGCATCTTCACAAGGTCCTTTGCTGATGTTTTGGGATTGATTTTCACTTTTTGAACCAAAGTACGTTCATCTCTGAGAGACAGAACGCATCTCCTTCCTGAGCGGTATGACGGCTGCGTTTTCCCATGGTGTTTATACTTGCGTACTATTGTTTGTACAGATGAACATGGTACTGTAACGGTCTTCTTCCTCCTCTGACAAGGAGTAGTGGGAAGGATCGGAGGACCAATGCGCAGCGTGGTAAGTGTCCATATATTGAACACTGAACAAAAACAACAAAGTGTACTAACGAAACCTAAACAGTTCTGTCTGGTGCAGAATACAAACACTCACACGGAAAATAATCACCCACCACTCAAAAGTGAAACCAGGCTACCTAAGTATGGTTCTCAATCAGGGACAATGATTGACAGCTGCCTCTGATTGAGAACCATACCAGGCCAAACACAGAAATCCCAAATTATAGAAAAAGGATCATAGACTGCCCACCCCAACTCACGCCCTGACCATACTAAAACAAGGACAAAACAAAGGAACTAAGGTCAGAACGTGACAGTACCGGAGACTCTGGCAGCTCAGGACAGACCGGAGACTCTGGCAGCTCAGGACAGACTGGAGACTCTGGCAGCTCTAGGCAGGAGGAAGACTCTGGCAGCACTGGACAGGCGGGAGCACCTGTAGGCAAGAGACGGAGAGACAGCCTGGTGCGGTGGGCTGCCACCGGAGGGCTGGTGCGTGGAGAAGGCACCGGATAGACGGGACCGTGGAGGCACACTGGAGGTCTCGAGCACCGAGCCTGCCCAACCCTACCTGGCTGAATGCTCCCTGTAAGCAGGCCAGTGCGGCGAGGTGGAATAGCCCGCACTGGGCTGTGCTGGCGAACCGGGGACACCATGCGTAGGGCTGGTGCCATGTACCCCGGCCCGAGGAGACGCACTGGAGACCAGATGCGCTGAGCCGGCTTCATGGCACCTGGCTCGATGCCCACTCTAGCCCGGCCGATACGAGGCGCTGCTATGTACCACACCGGGCTATGCCTGCGCACCGGGGACACCTTGCGCCTCATGGCATAACACGGTGCCTGCCCGGTCCACCTCTCTCCACGTTAAGCACGGGGAGTGTGCTCAGGTCTCCTACCTGACTTAGCCACACTCCCAGTGTGCTCCCCCCAAGACATTTTTGGGGCTGCCTCTCGTCCCAGCCGCGCTGCCGTGCTGCCTCCTCATACCACCGCCTCTCGGCTTTCACCTCTCGGCTCCAGCTCTGCCTTGGGGCAGCGATATTCTCCCGGCTGTACCCAGGGTCCCTTGCCATCCAAGATCTCCTCCCAAGTCCAGGAGTCTTGAACCCGCTGCTCCTGGGTACCACACTGCTTGGTCCGTTTGTGGTGGGTGATTCTGTAATGGTCTTCTTCCTCCTCTAACGAGGAGTAGTAGGAAGGATCGGAGGACCAATGCGCAGCGTGGTAAGTGTCCATATTTTGAACAAAAACAAAAAAGTGAACGAACGAAACCAAAACAGTTCTGTCTGGTGCAGAATACAAACACTCACACGGAAAATAATCACCCACCACTCAAAAGTGAAACCAGGCTACCTAAGAACCTATGGTTCTCAATCAGGGACAATGATTGACAGCTGCCTCTGATTGAGAACCATACCAGGCCAAACACAGAAATCCCAAATTATAGAAAAAGGATCATAGACTGCCCACCCCAACTCACGCCCTGACCATACTAAAACAAGGACAAAACAAAGGAACTAAGGTCAGAACGTGACAGGTACCTTCAGGCGTTTGGAAATTGCTCCCAAGGATGAACCACACTTGTGGAGGTCTACATTGTTTTCTGAGGTCTTGGCTGATTTATTTAGATTTTCCCATGATGTCAAGCAAAGAGGCACTGAGTTTGAAGGTAGGCCTTGAAATACATCCACAGGTACACCTCCAATTGACTCAAATGGTGTCAATTAGCCTATCAGAAGCTTCTAAAGCCATGACATTATTTTCTGGAATTTTTCAAGTTGTTTAAAAGGCACAGTCTATTTAGTGTATATAAACTTCTGACCCACTGGAATTGTGATACGGTGAATTTTAAGTGAAATAATCTGTCTGTAAACAATTGTTGTAAAAATGCATTGTGTCATGCACAAAGTAGATGTCCTAACCGACTTGCCAAAACTATAGTTTGTTAACAAGAAATTTGTGGAGGGGTTGAAAAACAAGTTTTAATGACTCCAACCTAAGTGTATGTATCCTTCTGACTTCAACTGTATACCAGGCGGTGTCAGAGGAAGGCGATAAAAATTGTCAGACTCCAGCCTTCCTAGTCATAGACTGTTCTCTCTGCTATCGCACGGCAAGTGGTACCCAGAACAGCAAATCTAGGTTCAAAAGGCTTCTTAACATCTTCGACCCCCCAAGCCATAAGACTCCTGAACAGATAATCAAATGGCTACCCAGATGTTACGAATCCCTTTTGGCCCGACAGTCTAGGGGGGATGGTAATGAGACCCGTAACATAACTCATGCAAATTATTATTGTGACAAAGTAAAAGTGTGAACGAAATAACCACGACAACAGAAATCTACCGTCAAACTCCAGGTTTATTTATAAACACACGGTAATGGGGGGGGGGGAGGTAGGAAAAGGGGCTGAGCTGGACCCAAGGAAAGAAACAATAAATATACAAAAACACCCCTAAGCTAGACTAGCCTACTTTAACAACAACTAACTAACTAACCAAAAATACAGTGGGTGGTCCGCCCAGTTCTAACTAGTGTATTTAACAAAGTTCACCTACGGGTAGTGTATGCCCATGGGCGACTTGTCTTGGTTTCCCCCTTTTCCCACCAGCAACAAACAAACACCATAACCAAAAACAATACTCACAGGTGATGACAAAGTGCTATGGAGGTGCTCAAACAAAAGAGAGGTTAAGACACAAAGTGAGAGTGAAACAAAGAGACCTACATACATGGCATTTACAGAGAGAATTGAGCTCTAGCGCAAACAAATGATGGGGTTTTTAAACCATGGGGAAGGAACTGTGATAGGGTAGGAAATAGGAGGAGGTGTGTCTTCTGATTGATGATTGTTGACTGATTGGGGAGTGATGATTTTCACCTGTGAGGGGAGAAGGAGAGAAAAGAAACACACACAGGATACACACACAGGATACTTGTATCCGTAACACCAGACTATTTCAATCAAATTTTTGTATCAAGCCCTTTTTCATCAGCTGATGTCACAAAGTGCTGTACAGAAGCCCAGCCTAAAACCCCAAACAGCAATCAATGCAGGTGTAGAAGCACGGTGTCTAGGAAAAACTCCCTAGAAAGGCCAGAACCTAAGAAGAAACCTAGAGAGGAACCAGGCTATGAGGGGTGGCCAGTCCTCTTCTGGCTGTGCCGGGTGGAGATTATAACAGAACATGGCCAAGATGTTCAAAGCAGGATCAAATAATAATAATCACAGTGGTTTTTGAGGGTGCAACAGGTCAGCACCTTAGGAGTAAATGTCAGTTGGCTTTTCATAGCCGATCACTCAGAGTATCTCTACCGCTCCTGCTGTCTCTAGAGAGTTGAAAACAGCAGGTAGCACGTTCAGTGAATATGTCAGGGTTCCATAGCTGCAGGCAGAACAGTTTAAACTGGAGCAGCAGCACGGCTAGGTGGACTGGGGACAGCAAGGAGTCATCTGGCCAGGTAGTCCAGATACAGTGCCTTGCGAAAGTATTCGGCCCCCTTGAACTTTGCGACCTTTTGCCACATTTCAGGTTTCAAACATAAAGATATAAAACTGTATTTTTTTGTGAAGAATCAACAACAAGTGGGACACAATCATGAAGTGGAACGACATTTATTGGATATTTCAAACTTTTTTAACAAATCAAAAACTGAAAAATTGGGCGTGCAAAATTATTCAGCCCCTTTACTTTCAGTGCAGCAAACTCTCTCCAGAAGTTCAGTGAGGATCTCTGAATGATCCAATGTTGACCGAAATGACTAATGATGATAAATACAATCCACCTGTGTGTAATCAAGTCTCCGTATAAATGCACCTGCACTGTGATAGTCTCAGAGGTCAGTTAAAAGCGCAGAGAGCATCATGAAGAACAAGGAACACACCAGGCAGGTCCGAGATACTGTTGTGAAGAAGTTTAAAGCCGGATTTGGATACAAAAAGATTTCCCAAGCTTTAAACATCCCAAGGAGCACTGTGCAAGCGATAATATTGAAATGGAAGGAGTATCAGACCACTGCAAATCAACCAAGACCTGGCCGTCCCTCTAAACTTTCAGCTCATACGAGAAGACTGATCAGAGATGCAGCCAAGAGGCCCATGATCACTCTGGATGAACTGCAGAGATCTACAGCTGAGGTGGGAGACTCTGTCCATAGGACAACAATCAGTCGTATATTGCACAAATCTGGCCTTTATGGAAGAGTGGCAAGAAGAAAGCCATTTCTTAAAGATATCCATAAAAAGTGTCATTTAAAGTTTGCCACAAGCCACCTGGGAGACACACCAAACATGTGGAAGAAGGTGCTCTGGTCAGATGAAACCAAAATTGAACTTTTTGGCAACAATGCAAAATGTTATGTTTGGCGTAAAAGCAACACAGCTCATCACCCTGAACAAACCATCCCCACTGTCAAACATGGTGGTGGCAGCATCATGGTTTGGGCCTGCTTTTCTTCAGCAGGGACAGGGAAGATGGTTAAAATTGATGGGAAGATGGATGGAGCCAAATACAGGACTATTCTGGAAGAAAACCTGATGGAGTCTGCAAAAGACCTGAGATTTGTCTTCCAACAAGACAATGATCCAAAACATAAAGCAAAATCTACAATTGAATGGTTCAAAAATAAACATATCCAGGTGTTAGAATGGCCAAGTCAAAGTCCAGACCTGAATCCAATCGAGAATCTGTGGAAAGAACTGAAAACTGCTGTTCACAAATGCTCTCCATCCAACCTCACTGAGCTCGAGCTGTTTTGCAAGGAGGAATGGGAAAAAATGTCAGTCTCTCGATGTGCAAAACTGATAGAGACATACCCCAAGCGACTTACAGCTGTAATCGCAGCAAAAGGTGGTGCTACAATGTATTAACTTAAGGGGGCTGAATAATTTTGCACGCCCAATTTTTCAGTTTTTGATTTGTTAAAAAAGTTTGAAATATCCAATAAATGTCGTTCCACTTCATGATTGTGTCCCACTTGTTGTTGATTCTTCACAAAAAAATACAGTTTTATATCTTTATGTTTGAAGCCTGAAATGTGGCAAAAGGTCGCAAAGTTCAAGGGGGCCGAATACTTTCGCAAGGCACTGTAAATGGTCCTAGGGAACAATTTGAATTGTCACCCTCCCTCTTTTACGCTGATGCTACTCTGTTTATTATCTACACATAGTCACTAACTCTACCTACATGTACGTATTACCTCAATTACCTCGACTAACCGGTGCCCCCTCTTTAATTATTTGTTATTTATTTACTTATCTATATTTTACTTAACACTTATTTTTCTTAACTGCATTGTTGGTTAAGGGCTTGTAAGTAAGCATTTTACAGTAAGATATACACCTGTTGTATTCGGTGCATGTGACAAATAAAATGTGATTTGATTTATGTCTGGTGACAACCAAGGTCTATGTACATTCAGAATAAATCAAGGGATTGTTGATGTTTGTGTAAATATTATAATGATGACCCATGGCTTTATAGGAAGTGAGCGGAACGAAGTGTCGAAATCTAGTGTGTGTGTGCGTGTCTGCGTGTGTGTGTCTGGCTGTGGAACAAGGTCATTTGTAACCGAGTGTTCTTTGCCTGCTGGTCCTTTCTTTGGTAATCTGGCTTTATGTAGCCGCCAGCTCGTTTGATGTCAGCTCCTACAGCTATAATGGAATTTTACCTCTGTATCCTTTTTCTTTGTCACTCTTGCCCTCTCTTTAACTATCACTACATCATTCCTTCTCATTAAATGATGGTTGTTTTGTCTTATTGTCAACATGTGTGTTTACTGCCAGGAGAAAGGGAACCTTGCATACATTTGTTAATAAGGCAATAGAGGATTCCAGATAAGATCAAAAGCCAATCCAGCTTTACAAAAGGTGACCCTGTTTACAAATGAGCAGGGAATTTCCATGTAAAAGGACCCATGAGCAACAACTTGAAGTTCATAGGAGAATGTCAAATGAAAGCGCATGTAAATTAAGGCGCATGTATCTTTTTTTTAACCATTTCTAGGGTAGCACATTTTGGGGAATATTCAAAGGTGGAAACTTTCCATGGGAATTAACGGGAATATATTGGAATTAACGGGAATATATGGGAATTACCGGGAATATATGGGAATTAATGTAAATATATGCACATTAATATTAATACCGTTTAAATGTAGGTGTTTTTTGCATTGGATATATTTACCATATCATATGGAGACAGAAACAAATATTTTACCTTATCATAAGTAGACATAATTGCAAATGATAAAATCCTTCCAATAGAAAAAAAACTTTAGTTACAAATTGAACTTTAATTAAATGACTTGACTCTTAACATTGGATGATTTCACTGAACAACAAAAGGGAATATTGAATGATCCCCAATGATCCATTGCATCTCCCAAAAATGTTTTCAACATACATCTGTAAAATGCTAGTCCAGGAACTAAAGCTTTGGTTGTCTTCCTCTCAGGTTCCATGTATTCTCCCTGGACCTCCTCAATGTCCACCTGTTGAACATCAGACTCTGAGGCATCATCTTCACTGTCACTTTACAACCTTTTTGAGGATGGTTCGTTATCAGCCTCAAAAAGCCTAAAATTTGCCTTTATGGCCACCAATTTTTAAACCCTTGTATTGGTCAGCCTGTTGCGTGCTTTGGTGTGTGTGTTGCCAAACAAGGACCAGTTGCACCCTGAGGCGGCTGATGTTGGTGGGATTTGGAGGATGATGGAGGCAACAGGGGAAAGAGCCTCAGATCCGCGAAGTCCCTTCCACCAGGTGGCTGATGAGATATGTTGGCACGACTGCCATATTGTATCTCCATCCCAAAGCCCTTGCTTGGAAGTGTACTTCGTCAGAACCTTGCCCTCATCCAGACCAAGGTGGCGAGACACAGTAGTGATGACACCATAGGCCTTGCTGATCTCTGCACCAGACAGGATGCTCTTGCCAGCATACATACTCCTCTGATTGGAGCAACAGTGAAGTGGGCAGGGCAGTACAGATTTCTTCTCTTACATCTGCAAGCAGATTCTGAACATCAGACAGGATGGCATTGTCTCCCTCAATCCGTGCAATGGCTACTGCTATAGGTTTCAGGAGTTTCAGGCTGCTTTACCACTCTCCCAAAATACATCATCCAGGAGGATCCTCTTGATGGGGCTGTCCATATCGGCAGACTGTGATATGGCCATTTCTTGGAGAGACTCCTTCCCCTCCAGGAGACTGTCAAACATGATGACAACACCACCCCAATGGGTGTTGCTGGGCAGCTTCAATGTGGTGTTCTTATTTTTCTCACTTTGCTTGGTGAGGTAGAGTGCTGCTAAAACTTGACCCTTCACATACTGAACCATTTCCTTGGCTCTCTTGTAGAGTGTATCCATTGTTTTCAGTGTCATGATGTCCTTGAGGAGCAGATTCAATGCATGAGCAGCACAGCCAATGGGTGTGATGTGAGGGTAGGACTCGTCCACTTTAGACCAAGCAGCCTTCATGTTCGCAGCATTGTCTGTCACCAGTGCAAATACCTTCTGTGGTCCAAGGTCATTGATGACTGCCTTCACCTCATCTGCAATGTACAGACCGGTGTGTCTTTTGTCCCTTTTGTCTGTGCTTTTGTCTGTGCTCTTGTAGAATACTGGTTGAGGGGTGGAGATGATGTAGTTAATTATTCCTTGCCCACAAACATTTGACTACTCATCAGAGATGATTGCAATACAGTCTGCTTTCTCTATGATTTGCTTGACCTTCACTTGAACTCTGTTGAACTTTGCATCCAGCAAATGAGTAGATAAAGCATGTCTGGTTGGAGGGGTGTATGCTGGTCGAAGAGCATTCAGAAATCTCTTCCAATACACATTGCCTGTGAGAATCAGAGGAAACCAGTTGCATACAGTGGTTGTTTTCTGATTATGCTACGGTACGTAGAGGTCATTTGTGACCCGATTCAGGAAACTAAGCATATGTCGCAAGTCATGACTTCACCGGAGAGCATTTTCAACGTAAAAAATTTTTTTTGATCAAAATGCGTTTTTTTGGGGCAGAAATGCCTTCTCCAACTTGTGAACTTTCACGTGCCTTAATATCAATCTTGTATGTCGTCTGTAAATACAAATACAATTGTTTAATTACGAGCCTAGTTGGTTAAGCTACAGAAATAGACAGCAACCTTCCCATTAGCCATGATTGACTGAGATGATGAGTGGGCTGGACATGCCTGATAGACGAGTTTGGATTGGTCTGCGGTGTTGCATCATGTGTCTATAAAATGAGCTGCTCTTTATGCGTAAATAATCCTTTCTACTGCAGTTTTTTCGAAATATGTTATGTTAGCCATGGAGAACTGCAAATATGCTGCTACTGCTCTCAATAACATTGCTGCCCTGAATTTATCAGGCGCTATTGACCAAAATTCAGTGGCAAAACATTGTGATGGACTGAGAGAGACAGAGAGAGAGAGACAGAGAGAGACGATCCATGCAATGCTGACTCTCTCATTTCAAAACATGTTTTGAATACTGTTTGTCTGTTTTCCTGCTCTATATGGAAACCGCTTCATTGAGTGCTAAGGCAATCATTCTTTCTAGTGTGGTTGATGTGCTTAAAGTTAGAGAATGACCAATATGCATACTTTTACGGCAGATACCGATTCAAAAATTGTTTTGGGGTGGGGGCGTCAAGGAGGCGGAAGGCCAATATTCAATGTCATACAATTTGAACATTTTATAAACTTTCTCAGAAAGCCATGTATGCATCAATTTTAAAATCAAATAATACATATAACATTTTTTTAACCAATCTAACTATATAACAATGTTAATGTTATTTGAATGGTAAATCTCTTGATAAACTAGGCACAGTTGAAGTCGGAAGTTTACATACACTTAGGTTGGAGTCATTAAAACTTGTTTTTCAACCCCTCCACAAATTTCTTGTTGACAAACTATAGTTTTGGCAAGTCGGTTAGGACATCTACTTTGTGCATGACAAGTAAGTTTTCCAACAATTGTTTACAGACAGATTATTTGTGCGTCGCCCCACGGACCTCCCAGTTGCGACAGAGCCCAGGGTCTCTGGCGGCACAGCTGGCGCTGCAGTACAGCGCCCTTAACCACTGCGCCACCCGGGAGGCAATCTCCCCTTAATTTGAGATGTGAGAACACACGCGCTGATCTACAGCTTTCTTGGTCCATAAACATGCAGGAAGATTGTTAGGTAGCTAAACCTATTGCCAACCTTTATTTTGGCATTTTATAACACTTTCCCTATTATGACAATCATCTAATCCGAATATCAACTGTCAATTTATGGATCCGATTGTGGCCGGTCAAATCTGCACACCAGTAAATAGCAAACGTTACAACGCAGGTCAGATGGCTCGTTGCCAAAAATTGATCATCTTCAAAATGATAACATGCAAATGTTAGCTAGCTACATTGACTATTAGCTCCTAGCTGATATCTCTTAGCACCATGTTTATTTAGCCAGCTAGCTAGCATAGTAGCTAATATACAGTAACTAGCTAGCTAACATCACAGATGAAAGGGTTATCGTAATCTTTGCTAGAAGGTCACATAGCCGTCTGCTTAGCTAGCTTGCTTATTGCATGCATGTCTGGGCACGTCCACACATGCCTTATTTGTGAATTAACTAAACAAACATTTGCAACAGGAGTTTGATTTTGGTCACTGTCAATTAATAAATTTTTCAATACGGCACATTTCTGTTGGAGAATGAGCTAGCTTGCTGCTGCTGATTTTCTGCATTGTGCAGTTCTCGTGGATCAGGTGGTGATTGGAGGCTGGCATAGCAGCAGCTTTGCTATTGTCAAAGCCGATAGAGAAGGGGCGATAGACTAGAAAGGCCAGTATCGGCCCGATATATCGGCACAAACGATTATCGGTTGGTGTAATTGTTGACAAGGCTGTGCGCCTCACATTTGTTTAATAAGTAGAGCACTCTAAAACACTCGCACAAAGATCAAAATAGAGATTGTGGTGGGGTGGGTGGAGGAAGATATATGAATGTGTGTGTTGTAGAAGTTTGTTACTTGGAGAGGGCATTGTGTGAGGCTGGCCCTTCCTCTTCTTGTCCCAGTGACACCACAGTGTCAACTATCCTGTTGTCTATCTTTGGGCAAGTGTCACCCAAGTGTGTCACCAAGTCACACACACACACACACACACACACACACACACACACACACACACACACACACACACACACACACACACACACACACACAGCGTTGGATACACACACAGCTTTGAGGATGTGACCCATCATCTCTATCTCCAAGCAGTCCTGTGACCAAACAAATAAAAAGTCAGTGTTTCCATGCACAGCCCAATCCTGTGACACAGGAAGAACTAGCCTTCATCAATTGTGGAGCCATTTTGATATCACAAGAAAAAGGGTGTTGCTGACGCATGCCAGATCTTACAATGCCTGAATAGGTATTTTCCCTATCATCTAACCACATCATATTATATAAATCTAGTGCCCGACGGCACAACTATTGGTTGATATATGCAACGTCTGAGAAAGGGAACGCAACCAAACTTTTCAGTGAACAATTGTGACATGTTCACAGATGTCTTACTATGACATCATCATGGAATCCATGCAAGACATCACATATCTCTTTTTATGACGTCTTCATGGAATCCATATAGATGCGATAAAGAGGTTAATGGAACTTGTCCAAAACAATGGAAATGCCATGGAAATGTGTGGGGGGTTAAGATGCCTTGGGGGAAAGATCCCAAATCTCCTCCTTGCCCCCCAGCAAAGTTAGTCTACATTTAGACTATTGTTTATGTGTATTTCACACTATGTTGAGTTTTTTTAAACATTTGAGTAATTTAGCAGACACTCCAGAGTTACAGTAGCGAATGCATACGTTTTCCTACTGGTCGCCCGTGGGAGTCAAACCCACAACCTTGGCATTGCAGGTGCCATGCTTCACTAACTGAGACACACAGGAAAAGGTGACTACAGGGAACACAAATGATTAGAATCATTAGAGAATGCCCTCTCAACTCTAATGTAATGATGTTCTCTCATCTTGGAATTGTAATAAAAGGATTCTAACTGCTGTTAGAGTCCAGGCTCAGGGTATCAGGTTAGAGTAGAGCAGGGGTGTAGTGCTGCCGAAGTGTCGGAGGGGCGGTGCTCCCTCACTTTTTCAGTTTGAGAATACACAGAGATGGAAAAACTACAGAATTTCTGGAATTAAATTTAAGTCTAATAAATTCTAACCAGATAATATTTAATTACCACAAAAATTCTATTAAAAATGATAGAATGACAAACCAAATAAATATGTATAGTAGCCTAAATGTTGGTTTCTTCACTGTCATCGCTCTGGAAGTGGCTATGTGTGTGCACTGCAGAGGCCCGTCGGATGCTTGACCACTTTGGCAAATAAGAACTTTGAACAAAAATCCAAATTCACTGTGTCTGCCTTGATGTTCATAAAACTCCATGGACCCCTTCTTGCACAGTGGAACCCAGAACGATATGTGACCATTTGGTTACAGCAACACCGCTCTGCCAAGGACACTCAAACTAGAGTGGCCACTGCAAAGCCCAAGGAGCCTGATCCTCTCTGGAAGTTGCTGTAGCCCTGCTTGGGGTATTTAACTTTCATTAGTTGAGACGCAGGGCCCACACCAAAAGCTGGATTTTATGGCTGTTTTAAAAAATGAATTTCCTGAAATTCTACATGGTCATGAATTATGTTCACTACTTGGTCAATTGATATGATAGCATGTTTAATCTATGCAAATATATTAAATCAATTGATAGTTCACCTCTCTTTTATTTGATTCTGTAATAGGGTATATTGTAGAAGTTAAAGCTAAGCAAATCAAACTATGATACAGAGTGTGTTCGAATACTAACGTCCGTTTGGATATTTTAATATTTGAATAACTGTGCACATCCTTGGAATGGACATCTGAGTACAGTTTGCTGTGTGGTGTTAGGATGGATAGGCTGTGAGTGCAGGGCCGGCAGAACAGAGACTGTTTAATAGGATGTGGCTGGTGGGGAAAGAGATTAAGTTGGAGCGTTTGGCTATGAGTTCAAATAGGCCTGCAGCTCTACTACAGAGAGCTACACGCACGCACACACTCACACACATACACACGCACACACACTAGCACACCCTTCTTTCATAAAACACAGTGTTTATTTGAAACCACAGTTGTGTGTGTGTGTGTGTGTGTGTGTGTGTGTGTGTGTGTGTAGTTGATCTACATTAATGGACAAAAATGTTGTCAAGATGTGAAGACTGCCACTAAACTCGGTCAGTATAGTGGCTGTGTGTTTTTGGGGTAACCGGTGAGTTTGCAGAATATTTTGGGGAGGGATGAGGTGTCCTGGTCAGGTCGGGATGTGGTCAAGAAAAACTTGTGACCCCAATTTTCATAGTTGCCTTTTGCCTTTGTTTTTATACTTCCAATCTCATGTACTGGATTTAGGCATCTCCCTCTTTCTTCCTCTTTTTTCCAATTTGAGTTTGTTTTCTCCTGTAGTTTTTTTCTCTCTCTGTGGATGAAAACAAATTGAACATTCCACTCCTTTGAGAACAGACTGTGTGGCTTTGAATGCCCCCTCTCTTTCCGACCACAACATACGATTACATGCACGCACACACACACACTCACTCACGCAAACGCAAACACAGACACACGCAAACACACATTCTCACACTCACACACGCAAACACACATTCTCTCACACACACACACACACACACACACATTCTCACACACACACACACACACACACACACACACACACACAAACACACGATTGCTCACGTGCTCACACATAAGCCGAGGTCTACCCACACAGTGCTAGTTACAGTGGAGTGTGTGTGTGACTGGAGTGCTAACTGGTCTACTCTGGATTTGATCCAGTACTGACCCAACAATCACAAATTGGCCCCTCTCCCTCTCCCCACCCCAGGCATGTGTGGGCCAGTAGGATGTCTTGGTAACTGCCTTTGGACTTTGTGCTATGATCCTGCTACTGAGGACTGCTCTGTACTGGAGACACTGTAAATGTGTGTGTGTGTGTGTGTGTGTGTGTGTGTGTGTGTGTGTGTGTGTGTGTGTGTGTGTGTGTGTGTGTGTGTGTGTGTGTGTGTGTGTGTGTGTGTGTGTGTGTGTGTCGCCATAACTCTTTCCCACAAATATAGAGAAGTACAGTCCGAATGGCTAAACATTCTCCCTGGAGTTGGAGTCACTTGTTGGCCCCCCAGATGGCCCTGTCTTTGTATGACGTAGCCCCATAGAGGCCCATGAAAGAAGATGGCTAATGGTACTCATTTCAATGATTATGATGGTGGTGTTGACAGTCATTCTACCCCCCCTGACAGACACATTGGCATAGGGTCACAGAATGAGCATAAAGAGTTTGGCTGGGTGACGTGGGCATAACCCTCAGTCTCCTGTTTCCAGTGGCATTGTCATGATAACAGTGTTATCCTGTAGAGATCTGTGTTCTGTCTGTCCCTGACTCACTGTCACTAACTGATGACACTGCTAAAGTGATATCATCCTATGTGTGGGGACACTGAGTGGCCTTTTGGTAACCATTGGCATGGAGGGTAAGGGGATGGTGGGTAGTGGGGGACAGGGTTGGCACTGGTTGCTTGTAGTGCTTTGAGAACACCATTCACCCGATCCAATACGTTCTTTATTTGTGGCTAGTCACTGACCAATCCCTTTCATAGCAGATTGTTGATAATAGCCACCGTTGGCATTTGCCAATTAAGTGTTTGTGTGAATGGGACAGACAGGTTATCCATTTATCCAGTCATCCTTTCATTTCCCTCCCTCATCACTCATTTTCCAGGGAAAGCATGTGAAGGGTCTAGGAGGGCAGAGGCTTGGGCACTGATGGCGTCACTGTGCCACCTGTAGACTGGCAGGCACGTCAACTCAGTGTGCGTGTTTCACACAGGAGTGTGTATCTGAGGAGAATCAGTGGCATTGTGTTCCAGAACAGTGGGTGCTACCTGATGCCACTCCACCCTCTTGCCTGCACTGACAAAGGGGGTAATGACAGGGGACAGTGGGGACACTGATACTAGGGACTGGTACTGGCCCTGTATTTTGGCCCCATAGTGTGGCCCCTGGGGTGGCTAGTAGGTGGATGATAATACACACTCACTCACGCCACTGCAGTCCCTCTTTGTTCTGTCACTCTCTTTTTTACTCCCTCTCTAGGTCTCTCTAGGTCTCACTAGGTCTCACTAGGTCTCTCTAGGTCTCACTAGGTCTCTCTAGGTCTCTCTAGGTCTCTCTAGGTCTCTCTAGTTCTCTCTAGGTCTCTCTAGGTCTCTTTAGGTCTCACTAGGTCTCACTAGGTCTCACTAGGTCTCACTAGGTCTCACTAGGTCTCTCTAGGTCTCACTAGGTCTCACTAGGTCTCTCTCTAGGTCTCTCTAGGTCTCACTAGGTCTCTCTAGGTCTCTAGGTCTCTCTAGGTCTCTCTAGGTCTCACTAGGTCTCACTAGGTCTCACTAGGTCTCACTAGGTCTCACTAGGTCTCACTAGGTCTCACTAGGTCTCACTAGGTCTCTAGGTCTCTCAATTCAATTCAAGGGCTTTATTTGCATGGGAAACATGTGTTAACATTGCCAAAGCAAGTGAGGTAGATAATATATAAAGTGAATATATAAAGTGAAATAAACAATAAAAATGAACAGTAAACATTACACATACAGAAGTTTCAAAACAATAAAGACATTACAAATGCTCTCTCTCTATGTCTGTCTCTCTCCACCCCCTCTCTCACTCTCTGTCAATTCAATTCAAGGGGCTTTATTGGCATGGGAAACATGTGTTAACATTGCCAAAGCAAGTGAGGTAGATAATATATAAAGTGAATATATAAAGTGAAATAAACAATAAAAATTAACAGTAAATACAGAACAGTAAATACACATACAGAAGTTTCAAAACAATAAAGACAATCCAAATGTCATATTATATATATACAGTGTTTTAACAATGCACAAATGGTTAAAGGACACAAGATAAAATAAATAAGCATAAATATGGGTTGTATTTACAATGGTGTTTGTTCTTCACTGGTTGCCCTTTTCCCGTGGCAACAGGTCACAAATCTTGCTGCTGTGATGGCACACTGTGGAATTTCACCCAGTAGATATGGGAGTTTATCAAAATTGGATTTGTTTTCGAATTCTTTGTGGATCTGTGTAATCTGAGGGAAATATGTGTCTCTAATATGGTCATACATTGGGCAGGAGGTTAGGAAGTGCAGCTCAGTTTCCACCTCATTTTGTGGGCAGTGAGCACATAGCCTGTCTTCTCTTGAGAGCCATGTCTGCCTACGGCGGCCTTTCTCAATAGCAAGGCTATGCTCACTGAGTCTCTCTCTCTCTCCCTCTCTCTCTCTCTAGTTCTCTCTCTCTCTCTAGTTCTCTCTCTCTCTCTAGTTCTCTCTAGGTCTCTCTAGTTCTCTCTAGGTCTCTCTAGTTCTCTCTAGGTCTCTCTAGTTCTCTCTAGGTCTCTCTAGTTCTCTCTCTCTCTAGTTCTTCTCTCTCTAGTTCTCTCTAGTTCTTCTCTCTCTAGTTCTCTCTAGGTCTCTCTAGTTCTCTCTAGTTCTCTCTAGTTCTCTCTAGTTCTCTCTAGTTCTCTCTAGGTCTCTCTAGTTCTCTCTAGGTCTCTCTAGTTCTCTCTAGGTCTCTCTAGTTCTCTCTCTCTCTCTAGTTCTCTCTCTCTCTAGTTCTCTCTCTCTCTAGTCTCTCTCTAGTTCTCTCTAGTTCTCTCTCTCTCTCTCCCTCTCGTTCTCTCTCTCCCTCTAATTCTCTCTCTCTATCTAGTTCTCTCTCTCTGGTTCTCTCTCTCTCTCTCGTTCTCTCTCTCTCCCTCTAGTTCTCTTTCTCTAGTTCCTTCTCGTTCTCTCTCGTTCTCTCTCGTTCTCGTTCTCTCTCTCTCTCGTTCTCTCTCTCTCTCTCTAGTTCACTCTCTCCCTCTCATTCTCTCTCTCTTTCGTTCTCATTCCCTCATATTCAGTCTGTTTGCAGCAGAAATTGTGCAGGGTTTTTATAGCAGCAGGTGGGTGTATGTTGGTCTCTTGCTTTAGTGTGTGTTGTCAAATGCACTGGTGCTGTCAGAGGCTAGATACCGCATGAACACGTAGGAGGCATCTAAATCCCCTCTCCTCTTTTTCCTCCAACCTTTCTTTTTCTGTCTCTGTGTGTCTCTGTTTCTGCCAGTGTGTTTGTGAGCCAATACTAACTGACTCCCCAGGTGACATGACCAACCCAATAAACCGGAACAATCTGTCTGCAAACAATCTCCAGTTATCCATCAGGGGGGCAGAGACCAGTGTGTGTGTGCATGTGGTTGTTGCTGAACGAGTTTTGTGTGTGTTTTTTGTTTTGGTCTGTGTGTGATCTCTGATTTCACGTTTGAATGAGTTGAAAACAGATGGTGCTGCAGCATTTTTTACTCTATTCTAGTTCAAGTCGGATCAATACGGACTATTTTAAGCCTCCTACTGGCCTCTGTCCCTTCCTCCCTCGCTCCCTCTCCCTTCCTCACTCCCTCCTGCTCTCCCTCTATCCCTAGCTCCCTCACTTCATCTATCCTTCCCTTACTGCCTCCCTCTCTTAACACAGTCTGGCCTGCCTGTCCTCCCACTCCCTGTGCACATGGAGCCCTCCCACATCGATCTCTCTCTAATAAGTTCTCCACCGCCTCAGCACTTCTGCAAGGGAGAGATAGATGGCGGGAGGGAGAATGACGGCGAGAGATAGAGAGAGAGAGACACGTTTTAGTGTTAGCTGCTGCTTGCTTGTCTTTGTTTGGTGCATAACACAGAGCTTATGGTTGATATTAGTTATTGGATGCACAAGTACACATGCACACAGACACACACACTTGACCGAGCACATGTTTGACCTTGAAAACCACCATCTTGCTTCTTCAGTGTAGGCTTTCCTCTGATGTGTGTTTTAATTGGAGAGAGGGATCGACAAAGTGCTCTCTCTCTCTCTCTCTCTTCCAATTCAAAGGACTTTATTGGCATGGGAAACATTTACATTGTCACAGCAAGTGAAATAAAGAATAAACAAAAGTGAAATAATCTATCAAAAATTAACAGTAAACATTAGTCACAGGTTTCAAAGGAGTAGACACGTTTCAGGTGTCATAATATGGCTATATACAGTGTTATAATGATGTATAAATAGTTAAAAAGTATAAAAAGGGAAAATAAATAGACATAAATATGGGTTGTATTTATAATGGTGTTTGTTATTAACTGGTTGCCCTTTTCTTGTGGCAACGGGTCATACATCTTGCTGCTGTGATGGCACACTGTGGAATTTCACCCAGTAGATATGGGAGTTTATCAAAATTATATTTGTTTTCTCAATCTTTAAGTCTGTGTAATCTGAGAGAAATATGTGTCTCAAGTAATATGGTCATACATTTGGCAGGAGGTTAGGAAGTACAGCTCAGTTTCCACTAGAGGTCGACCGATTAATCGGAATGGCCGATTAATTAGGGGCGATTTGAAGTTTTCATAACAATCGAACAATCGGAAATCGGTATTTTTGTGCGCCGATTTGCCGATTTTTAAAAATAATATATTATTTTTAACATTTTTTTGTACCTTTATTTAACTAGGCAAGTCAGTTAAGAACACATTCTTATTTTCAATGACGGCCTAGGAACGGTGGGTTAACTGCCTCGTTCAGGGGCAGAACGACAGATTTTCACATTGTCAGCTCGGGGGATACAATCTTGCAACCTTACAGTTAACTAGTCCAACGCAATAACGACCTGCCTCTTTCTCGTTGCACTCCACAAGGAGACTGCCTGTTACACGAATGCAGTAAGCCAAGGTAAGTTGCTAGCTAGCATTAAACTTATCTTATAAAAAACAATCAATCATAATCACTAGTTTCCTGCACATGGTTGATGATATTACTAGATATCATCTAGCGTGTCCTGCGTTGCATATAATCTCATTGAGCATACAAGCATACAAGTCTCTAAGTATCTGACTGAGCGGTGGTAGGCAGAAGCAGGTAATTAAACATTCATTCAAACAGCACTTTCGTGCGTTTTGCCAGCAGCTCTTCGTTGTGCGTCAAGCATTGCGCTGTATATGACTTCAAACCTATCAACTCCCGAGATGAGGCTGGTGTAACTGAAGTGAAATGGCTAGCTAGTTAGTGCGCGCTAATAGCTTTTCAAACGTCACTCGCTCTGAGCCTTCTAGTAGTTGTTCCCCTTGCTCTGCATGGGTAACACTGCTTCGATGGTGGCTGTTGTCCTTGTGTTGCTGGTTCGAGCCCAGGGAGGAGCGAGGAGAGGGACGGAAGCTATACTGTTACACTGGCAATACTAAAGTTCCTATAAGAACATCCAATAGTCAAAGGTTAATGAAATACAAATGGTATAGAGGGAAATAGTCCTATAATTCCTATAATAACTACAACCTAAAACTTCTTACCTGGGAATATTGACGACTCATGTTAAAAGGAACCACCAGCTTTCATATGTTCTCATGTTCTGATAAAGGAACTGAAACGTTAGCTTTCTTACATAGCACATATTGCACTTTTACTTTCTTCTCCAACACTTTGTTTTTGCATTATTTAAACCAAATTGAACATGTTTCATTATTTACTTAAGCTAAATTGATTTTATTGATGTATTATATTAAGTTAAAATAAGTGTTCATTCAGTATTGTGGTAATTGTCATTATTACATATTTAAAAATCTTAAAAATCATCCGATTAATCAGTATCGGCTTTTTGGTCCTCCAATAATCTGTATTGGCGTTGTAAAATCATAATCGGTCGACCTCTAGTTTCCACCTCATTTGGGCAGTGTGGGCAGTGTGCACATAGCCAGTCTTCTCTTGAGAGCCAGGTCGGCCTCTCTCAATAGCAAGGGCATGCTCACTGAGTCTGTACATATTCAAAGATTTCCTTAAGTTTGGGTCAGTCACAGTAGTCAGGTATTCTGCCACTGTGTATTATCTGTTTAGGGACAAATAGCATTCTAGTTTGCTCATTTTTGGGGGTAAAATCTTTTCTGATGTGTCAAGTAATTATCTTTTTTGTTTTCTCATGATTTGTTTGGGTCTGTTTGTGTTGCTGTCCTGGGGCTCTGTAGGGTCTGTTTGTATTTGTGAGTCCCAGGACCAGCTTGCTTTGGGAACTCTTCTCCAGGCTCATCTCTTTGTAGGTGATGGATTTGTTATGGAAGGTTTGGGAATCGCTTCCTTTTAGGTGGTTGTAGAATTTAACGGCTCTTTTCTGGATTTTGTTATTTTGTGGGTATCGGCCTAATTCTGCTCTGCATGCATTCTTA